>NC_136978.1:27388320-27400820 GCF_032717465.1 Coenobita brevimanus
CTTGACACGTAGGGAGAACGTTATGCCAACAGCATCTGGTGTTCCCAGGCGGTCACCCATCCAAGTACTAACCAGACCCAACGTTGCTTAACTTCGCTGATCGGACGGGAAGCGGTGTACTCAACGTGGCATGGCCGTTGACAGAGGGATGAATATAGTTTTGAATGGTGAGTTGCTTGAGGAGGTGGAGTGTTTTAATTATTTAGGGTCGCATGTTGCTATGGATGGAAGAATAGATGCAGAAGTGAAGTTTAGAAGAAATGAAGTAGGAAAGGTGCTTGGAGGAATGAAAAAAGTGTTTAGATGTCGTTCGCTTAGAATGGATGTAAAGAATTCGTATAAATAATCCAAACTGATTTCAGTACTCGTGACATCTTTTACGATTGACGTCGTGTCCGTTGGAGTTACGAGGCATCCTTGCCGTACTATGTGTTGGGGGTCTAAGTGAGCATATCCTCTTGTTATGTAGAGGAAAATCCATAGCATATGTCCCTTCATCGTTACCTACCGACAAAAAATAATATATATATTAATTTTCTAATATGGTCATGATGTTGTCAATGATGGTGATGATGTGCGTTACGGTTGACTAACGGAGAACAATAACTTGCTTGTTATTTCATTTATAGAAGGAGTTTAAATCGATATTTAAATCATGTAAATGATGTACTGTAGATTTTTTAGGAACAGTTGCACCTATGTTTGATTGTTTGGTATATAACCTTAATTTATTTTTGGAATTATTGTTGTTTTCTTTATTGGTTTCATGAGTTATGTTCGGTTGTTCGGTGGCATCCGATACTGTATAATTATTGGATAGTTCCCTTGAAACTCGTTTTAAATGGTCAATATGAACTTGTTCCTCTTCGCCACTTGACAGTGACTTAATTAAAACTTTGTTTGCTTTTATGTTAATTACTCTGTATGGGCCCTCAAATATCGGGGATAATTTATTGTCTTTCGTATGAATGATACCATAGACAATGTCTCCTATGCTGATAAGCGAGTCTCTTGCCTTTATAAATTGCCTCCGTCATTTCTTCCTTGGACATCGTTAATTGTTTTTTGACTCTTTTATGTATGTCCTGGAATTCACGTAAACGGAGTTTAGAGTAATCATCGTAGTTGTATATGGGCAGATTTTCACCTTCTAGAATTTCATATGGTAGTTTTTTATGTCCCATATATAATGAAATGTGGTGTGTGTCCTATAGATTTATCTGTAGATCCATTAATTGAGGCTTCTACTCTGGGAATCCAATCATCACAGCTTGTATAATTTTCATTGAGAATGTGTCGTAGTACATCTAATACTTTTTTGTTTTGTTTCTCTACTAACCCATTGGATGCTCGGTGATAGGCTAAAACGTTAACCTTTTTTATATTGTATTATTTACATATTTCTTGTAAGATATCAGAATTAAACTCACCTCCATTATCGCTTATTAGTACTTTTGCGGTAATAAAGCGACAAATTACATTATCTATTATTGCCTTTGCTACTGTCTCTGCTGTTTTATCCTTAATTGGGGCTAAAATTACATAACGGGAGAAATGATCCGTTGCTAGGAATAGGTATAGGTTATTATTGTATGATAACGGCATCTTGAGTAAATCAACCACGACTACGTCCCATGATTGATGTGGTACAGGATAATTACCTATAGGTGCAGGTGTAATTGGGTATCCTTTGTGTTTTGCACATGGTTCGCATCTGTCTATATGATTGTTTACTTCTTTTCGTAATGATGGCCAGTAAACAACTGGGCTTGTTTGAATGTCCTATCCTTCCCAGGATGTCCTGCATGTGAGCTATCGTGTATCGTTCATAATACCTGGGGGTATCATGTCATTAGGTACTACCAATTGTTTATTATTTCTTCGGTGTTTTGGTTGTCCTGGGTTGATCCTGTATAAGGCATTATTGATTACTGTGAATTGTTCTAGTGGTACATGTAGTTTGGGTAATTGCATGTCATTTCCACTTTCTAACTTGTATATAACTTTAGACCATGTTGGATCAAGTCTTTTGCTTTCGCGATTTCATCGTGGTTTGAGATGTTTCCTTCGAGATCTTATGCCGCGACCTGAATTGTTTTCGGGTTCCTAGATAAAGCATCGGCTCCTAGATTACTTTTGCCTTGTATGTAATGAATATGTATATTGTAGTTTTCGACTGTACATTATCTTGCTCTCCTCCCAGAGAGGAGTTTTTCTTTAAACATACCCACTAGCGGTTTATGGTCGGTGAATAAGTATTTCGTAATCATATACCAAATCTCGAAACTTTTGTAATGCAAAAGCCACTGCAAGTGCCTCTAAGACTGTAGTGCAATAATTTTTCTTTGCACCTTTTATTTGTTTGCTGGCAAATGCAATTGGTTGATTCTGTCCTCTTTTATCTTCTTGCATCAATACAGCCTCTAATCCTTTAACTGATGCGTCTGTACAAATAATAAATGGTTTTGTGAAATCCGGATATGCCAAACATGATGCATTTGTAAGTTTATTTTTTTATTTGGTAAATGCTTCTTTTCATTCTTCTCCCATTGGAATATAGCATCTTTTTGAGTAGTTGGAATAGAGGAAAAGCTATATGAGAGAATTGTTGTATGAATGACCTGTAGTACCCTGCTAGACCTAAAAATCGTCTAACTTCGTCAGTCGTAGTGGATTCAGGGAAGTCTCTCACTGCCTGTATTTTGTCACTGGAGGTGTGAATACCTTCAGCATTTAATCTGTGGCCTAAGAATGTTATTTCCTTCAAGCAAAATTTGCATTTAGAAAGCTTAATTTTTAAACCAGCATCACCAACCTTTTGTAAGAGTAGGTCTAATTTCTGGAGATGTTCTGTGATATCTTTCGTTGTGATAATATCATCAAGATAAACAAATATTCCTTGTCCTAAAATTCCGGAGAATACATAATTTATAAGACGCTGGAATGTGCCCTGGGCTGTCTTCAGTCCCATTGGCATTCTCCTGTACTGATAATCTCCTGTATTTGTGGAAAAGGCAGTGTATTTACATGACTCCTGATCTACTGGAATTTGATAGTATCCATTGAGCAAATCGATCGTGGAAAATACATTATTTTCTGGTCCAATACTCTGTAGGATGTCACTTAGCAATGGCATGGGAAATCGGTCCGGGATTGTGTGATTGTTTAGTTTAAGGTAATCTACTACCACACGCATTTCTACATTTTATTTGGGCACGAAGAAAAATGGGGCATTCCACGGGGAGACTGATATCTCAATAATTCCAAGTTTTAACATTTCATCGACATACTGGTTTGTGAGTGTACGCTGAGATTGTGGGACTCGATAGGCAGGCATGAAAATTGGTGGTGTATCTGGATGCACGTTAATCTTGTGATTAATCAGATTAGTACATCCTAATTGTTCTCCGGGTAATGCTACGGTGCTCCTATTTTTTCCAACAGAGTTAACAAATCATTTTCTTTATCAAATTCACCTGAGTGAATTAAAATCTCTTTTATGCTTTCTCTATCCGTAGATTTTATCTCACTTGTCACTTCAGCTAAAACTATTTCCCTCACGGGGGCGGGACATTTTTCAATATTAACTATACAAGGCCCCTTTTCCAATTGTACTTCCCCATTCATGTGATTAATTAGGAATATCTGAGTTTGCCCATCGTCGTTCATCTGACATAATGCGTTTTCTACTGATAATCCTTTAACGTTACATAATTCTTCTAAGACAAGAACAGTACTATTTTTGAATTTGCTCTTTATGGTAACTTTCACATAGGAGTTAGGTGGTATAACTAAATCATTGGTGAGATGGGCGGGAAAAACTGACGAGACAGTACTATTATCTGGGTTTCTAGTCCTGGAGGCTGAGGGAGTGGTGTGAGTGGATCTATATACTCATCTGTTTGTGTATGTTTGTTCAAGCCTTTAATATTATCAATTCTTTTTGGTTCCATTTTACTAATCGGTGAGGACTCTGATGGTATTTCTTCTATGAATTCATTATCAAAGTCTATTCCATTCATTTGTGGAAATAAAGTTGTTTTCTCTGTTCTCATGCATCTTAAACCCAAAAACATATCAGCTTTTATTGCTAAGTTTTCAGCAATATAAGAAAAAATGCAGAAATTGGTCTTGTAGTCTCTGTTAAAATGATGTTTAACCGTATAATACCTTTTACTGCAATTTGTTTGCTAACTACAGAGGAGTAGACTGTAGCACCAGTCGAACAGGGCAGTACTCCTGACGTGGATGGCAGGCTGGTGATAGGGAGAGCTGCAGCTCCCGTTTCACCAGTCCTCAGGACTTGATCCTGACCATCCCCCTTTGCTGAATATTTTCAGTGCTTCATGTACACAGAGAGTAGGCCAGCATACTTTCTTAACCCGTCACGTCCCGAGCTATTTCGCACTTCTGACACCCCCCCAATCCTGAGGTATTTTCTTTTTTTTTTTTTTTGGCTAAAACCTCCGCTTTTGGTGAGAAACATCGAAAATTCATAGAGAAATCGCTCACCTGAGGTTTAAAATACTCGATCCAGGTAGCAGTACCTCCTTACCTTACTGGGTTTTCTAACAGGCTGGCACCAAAGAAAACGAGTTCTATGAGAGAGTAACTATTTCACACCACTCATAAACAGTATTTATTTATTTACTTGGTACGAATTTATATGTAGTACGAGAGTATATTGGTTTTCAAACAGTAATATAGGCATTATAAGCATTGTTTCACTCACTAACTCATCACCATACCTGACCTTTTTTTGCCACATTACCTGATCATCATTTCTGACTGTTTCTTCCTCTAATGCTATGTAAACTTCGTCCTCCACATTGTCATCGATTGGGGAATCACTCTGGCCCTAAATGTCTTTATTGGCCAGGTCACTGGTAACAGGTGAAATACTGAGACAATGGCATGCGGTGGAGGGAGGTTATGCGGTGTAAGGCATTGTCTCTGCTTGGTATCTTGTAGAGGAATAGAGGAAGGTGTCCCGTGTATACGTACGAAAAATCATGCGCGAAAATTGAAAATTGTGCAAATTATGAACCATGCAATTGCACGACGTACCAATATGTCATCGGGACTGGCAAATGCAAAATGTTGTAACGTACCCATACTTCGACGGGATGCCTCGGGTTAATACCTCTACCTTCAACTGTCTACAATACACTACATGCACATAAGACATCACACCTCTATTCCACTCTCTTAGCAATGGCCGCTGCAATTTTACTTTCAAAAGAGGTGGTACATTGGATTGCCATCACCAGCAGGGTAGGGCTGGCGGCACAGGGTCCTCCCGGTCGCCATCAAGCAACTGTGCCAGCAGAGACTTGTGCAATTTCAGGCCATGCTCGTCAGCGGAGAAGTGAAAATGCCGCCTTATTCTTCACCAACATCCGAGCGCTTAATACCAACTTAAATTCAGTCCATTTTTTCCTACAGTCCATATCCCCTCTGGCCCTATTCCTCACAGAACTACAAATCTCACCGTCTACTGAAATATCCTCATATTGTTTTCCTGGTTACAATCTCCTCACAAACTTCCGTAATAAGGGTGGCACCTGTTGTTATATCAAATCCCAATATGCAGTTGACCCCATTTTAAACTTCACTTCACGCAGTTTTGATTACTTGCTGTTTAAACTAAATTATCAAAATATCAACAAATATATCTGTGTATTTTTGCTCCCCCAGTTCTTCTTCTGAACCCAGTATATTTGATTCCATTTCCACACAGTTGAGTAACCTTAATCTTGCCCTTAACCCTGAAATTACCATCTTGGGTGATTTCCCACGTGGGAAAGCAGATATCTTTGCTAGTACCTTTGCAAGAAACTCTACCATAGATGATACCAGCCAGGATGTCTCAGTACTGGAACTTGATTCTCCCGAAATTGCCCCACTTAAAATACAGACAAGATTTGTAAAATCCATCCTAGACAATTTACCTACCAACAAAGCTCCAGGTCCAGATGGAATCCCGCCAATTGTTTTGAAAAAGTGTTCCCCAGAACTTGCCTCTGTTCTTGCAAAATTATTCAGACTATGCCTACGTACTTCTTCATTCCCTAATTCATGGAAATAAGCCAATATCCACCCAATTCCAAAGAAAGGAAGTTCCTCTGACCCCTATGTTTACAGACCAATAGCTGTCACATCTTCTCTTGGTAAGGTTTTTGAAACTGTAATTAATAAGCACATAGTTAAACATCTTGAATCCAACAACTTAATTAGTGATAGACAATATGGTTTTTGCCAAGAAAGATCCACCATTGACATACTCAATCTCATGACTCATACCATCCATCAATCAGTCGACCTACATGGTGAAACTCATGCAGTAGCCCTGGATATTTCTAAAGCTTTCAACAGAGTGTGGCACCATTCCCTGTTGTCCATACTCCCTTGCTATGGACTAAAGTCTATTGTGCCTTTGATTTCCTCATATCTCAGCAATAGAAAAATAAGAGTAAAAGTAGATGATGTATATTCCACTTTCCATTCAGTTAACGCCGGCGTGCCACAGGGATCAGTTCTGGCACCAACCCTGTTCCTCGTTCATATTAATGATCTCTTATCTATCACCCACAATCCCATCCATTCATATGCAGATGACTCAACACTCAATAGTTCATTCACACTCAGACATCCATTTGCAAAGTCCGATATCTCTAACTCTCACCTCAGCACAGCCATCTCTTTAAATCAAGACTTATCCACGATCAGTGCATGGGGACAAAACAACCTTGTCTCATTTAATGCTAGTAAAACTAAATATATACAATTTACTAATACGCAGGTATTGCCAGAATCGTATATTACCTTCAATGCTACAAATATTCCCATTTCCAAAAGTACTGAAAATCTCGGCGTCTCACTTAACAATGCCCTCAGCTAGACCTCTCATGTCAGATCACTTGTTAAAACTGCCTCAATGAAACTTGGATTATTGTATAGAGTCCGTAACTTCTTCACTGACGAGCAGCTAGTTATAATTTATAAGAGTCATGTGCGCTCTCAGCTTGAATACTGCTCACCCTTGTGGAGCGGATGTGGAGAGGTTGCATTAAAACAAGTAGACAAAATTCAGAACAAAGCTGTTAGAATTATTAATAACCCTGCTATTACTAATAAACTACCTCCCCTACAAGTAAGAAGGAATGTTGCCTCCCTTGCATTATTTTACAGATATTTCTACAGCAAATGCTCAGACGAAGTTGCATCCATGGTGCCACCTCTCCATGCCTTCCCTCGTGTTACACGGGCAGCTGGCAGTGCTCATGACTGGAATGTCACTCAGCCATACTGCAGAACTTCTGCCTATCAGAATTCTTTCATTCCCCGAACTGCATCTCTCTGGAACTCGCTTCCCCAGAGTTGTTTCCCTCCAGACTTCAACCTACTGCTGTTTAAGTCTAAATGTTACAGATATTTTATGAACAGCAGACACCAGTAATCTGGTGCATGGATTTGTTTTTTTTCTATTCATTTGTTTTTCCTTCCTCTGTTCTGTTATTTAAAGAAATATATATATATAAGTCTAAATCAGATTCTGCCAGAAAAGTTTCTTTTAATTTCTAAAAATTTTATCTATTTCTTCTTGTGTTATTAAGTTCACTGGAGAGCCTGTGTCTAAAAATAAGGAAACATTTTGATCCTCACATACAGCTGGTATCAAGATACACTCACTTCCCAACATGCCTCCTATGTGAATTTTTGACTTGCTTTTCTTTACGCTTGTTCGTTTTTTGTCGTGACTTGGCCTTCCCCCGATTTGAAAATGGAAACTAATATTTCTACTGCCTTGCAATCATTGGTCCAATGCCCTTGGCACCGATGATGCCTACAGGAGGGATCAAATCCTTGTGTCTTTTGTTTGTCCTCTTTTGTTTTGATAAGGCATTCATTCTTTGTGTGTCCTGGTTTTGCACAATAATATCATAGAATGGACTTATCTCCCGACTGTGATCTGCGAGATGACTTCCATATTTAGTGGTGTCTGTGGCGCAAGATCTTCTCAGACTGCGAGGAAACTTATGAGACTGCCTGTGGCCTGGTGTTTGAGATCGTTGCCTCGACGCTTTTGGTTGTTTGCTCTGTCTGCTTTCGGGTCGTGATTGATTTGCTTCTCTGTTTCGGGTAGTTGTAGCTGTTTTCACAGCTGACACTGTCTCAGGCACTCTCATTCTACTAGAATGTGATTGTTTCAATCACCCTTCTTTGCTACACTGCATCTCATCCTCGTTCATTAAGTCTAGTAAATACATACTTGGGGTGTATGGGATCGTCTTGGCGATCTTGAAGGTCCTATCAGGTAATTTACACAAGGCAGCTGCATAACCAATGATGTCCACAACAAAGTCTAGGGAAACCTTTCCATCTTGTGTTATCCAGTTTGAATTTTCTAAAGTAGCTAATAATGTTCTTTTGATGGTGGAGACATCGGCAGTTATTTCACTGAGCGCATGATTTGTAGTGTGCTCCCATACAAGATCTACAATCTTATTTAATTCTAGGATTATACCTGACAAAAAGTTCACACATCCAAAAAATTTCTTCAAAAATTTAGTTTTAAATGAATCATATGTCTTTTCGGAGAAGCTTATCAGACTTAAGCAAGTCTCCTGCCGGGCACCTTCCCTGATTAATCCAAGAGGAAAAAAATAGAAATTTTTTCCTGTTCATCAGTTACATGTCTCTTTACGAAGAGCTGTTCACACTGATAGATCAAAGAAATAACATCAATACGATCTTTTTCTGTGCCAGAGAATTTGGGTGTAGTTTTATTCTCATGATAAACGTAAACATGAGGTGGGGGTGTCTGATCTGTGGTACTGGTTGCTTTATTCATTTTCACAGGTTGCTTTGTTAATGTAACTTGGACTTGTTTATCGTTGTGTGAGGGAATAGTGGAATAGGTTTTCCCTGAACGATGAACTCTGTTAAGTATATTTTCATAGGTATGCAAGTCAGAGAGAAGGTCCTCACTCACTACATCTGAGGGGGTTAGCCAATCATCATCATTATCATCTAGAACAGAGGTATTTGTTTCTTTGTCTTTTGTTTGCGGTGAATTTTGTAGGGAGGGTGTGTTGCCCTGTTGCTCTCCTAATTGTGTATGTGCAGTGGGCACTAACTGTGTATCATCTGTTACTAACACGGGTGAAGGTGAAAATATTCCTGTCATATCACTTAGTTAAAAAGAATTCATGTTGCCAAGGTATGGTGTTCTGAAATACGTCTTTTGTTTATGTCCTGACTAAACAGATAAGTAAATGAGTTATAATGAATGATAGATAGTGAGTGTATAAGTGTATATATAAAAATAAGTAAAGGAGGTGATTGTACCTAATTTAAAGCACTGAGAAGAAATGAGTAAATATAATTACACCCACTTGATATAGATGATGTCACTCGGAGAGATGTGTTGATAGCAGATGTCGATCTCGGAAGATAATTTCAGAGTTGATGGAAGATCTCCTTCTCGATAATTCTAGGGCTGTGTAGATGGACAATATTACTCCGGAAATTCCATGACCTGGTGATTTCAGTGCTGATTGTATTGCTTAACAGCTGTAGTCATAAGCGAACTTCACCATAAAACGTCGAATTTCGAATTCCCGCTCAATACTGTTGGAAATAATTGAGTATGAGTAGGAGCTATGTGAATAAGGATGAGTAACGAGCAGTGGGTGAGAAGTGAGGTGTGCCAGACACACGCTGATTGACGTGGCGTCATCCCAGCAAACACGCATGATGACGTCGTCTCAGCAGGTACACATGGTGACGTTGGCTTTCCACACTGGTAGCTGTGGTGAGTAAATGAGTAGCGATGAGTAACATGAGTGAGGAAAGGTGAGTAAGATGCGTTATAAATGTGGCTCTGGTATTTGTCGCCTCGTCTTGACCTCTGTGAACCTGCTTCAGCAGTGGAGGTAGGGGGGCGGTAGGAGAGAGCGTTGGGGATCTAGTGCTTGTTGCTTTGTTCTTGCTTTTTGTTTACTTGTTTTGTTTTTATTCATCTTGCTAATGCTTGAAGTTGAGTGAAGAAGATTATAGAGTTGTCTTGTAGACATATTATTTGTAGTTAATCGTAGAGCATGTTGATCCTCACTCATAACTCGTCGTTGCTATTGTATGCTTGATTGTGTTTCATTGATTATATAAATGATGGTTCGTAGGCATAGAGCTGTTCGTTGCTACCACCAACTATATATATGTGACTCTTTGGTCTTGTAATATGTATATCTTGAGATTTGGTTAAAGTTATTGTGCTAGTTGAAAGCAGGAGAAGTTAAAGTTTGTGTGTGTGTGTGTGTGTGTCCGACTCTGAGCATAGGCTTCACAGCCTGCTCTCAAGGCCCAGTAGTCTTCCTACATACCATACACCTCTCCACATGTCACCACTTCGGCGCTAACACCCACCGTCCATATTGAATACATGCTAGGGCTGTCTCATACAGGACTGGTGTATTGGTATTAGCGGGGGTACTTTTATGACATGTCGGCGGGTTTTCTGGTAGATCAGGAAAGTCTGCTTTTTCTTTTTTTTTGAAATTCAAATCCTTAAACTGTTCCCTGCCTCAGCCAGGATTCGAACCTGGGTCCATCAGGACTGCAGGCCGCCTCTCTACCGATTCAGTCTAAGTTGAGCAGAGTATGTATTACACAGGAACGTAATTTACTAAGCCTCGTCGGACCCATCTTATTTCCTCTCTCCACTACCTGTTGGTTCTGTGGCTAGCCCCTTTCTGATCTCTGATTCCTACATTCTTGTTTAGCAGGGTCGTGTCACGTGGGCTACACTGTCGTGGAAGCTTCTAGAACCCTGTATGTCTGTGTGTATGTAGTGCTTCCGGTGCCTACTGGCATACTGTTCATTAAGTATTTGCTGAACTCATTTCCTTTTGGTCGATTCTCGCTGACACACTTCCTATCTCACACCCTGGCTTGGTACTTCTATCTATCTATCTATCTATCTATTTATTAGTTGTATTATTATGATATGAAGTCCTGACAAAATTCTGTGCATCATGCTGGTATACATCTGGCAACTGGGGCATTCATGTCATTCCAATTTCAAGCTTATTGGTGGATGATGGTGTCCTCTCTTTGAATTTACACTGCCAGTCATTGATGAGGAGGTGTTGGTATCATCTTCACCGCATTCCAAATTCAGTGTCTTGTGCCATCATATCATAGGATTCCCAATCTTCTGTTTATGACACCCGTCCTAGTATTCCAAAGCCCTTTGGTTACAGGGGCAGGTCTGTTATGTTAGCCCTCTTTGTTCTGAGACTGCTAGTCTGTCCACATCGGATCCCGAGGGTGGGTTTTGGGCTACTCCCTCGTGTGATATTTTGAAGTTTCTTTATTGGTAAAAAGGGCTCACTTCCCTCGCAGGTGTTCCTCTCTCTCTATTTTTGGAACATGCCTCAACACATGAGGGCTTTTTCCCTGTTTATACTGATGGATCTAAGAGTGATATTGGAGTAGAATTTGGTGTTGTCTTCCCTTCCTTTAGCTGGGGAGGTAGCCTCCCGGGTATTGCTTCAGTATACATGGTGGAAGTGACTGCAGTTATATATGCTCGCCAAATTATTTTTACTGCCCCCCAATCTGTTTTTGTGATTTTTAGTGACTCCTGTAGTGCTCTCTCTGCACCTGAATCTTTTAATGCATCCCATCCACAGGTTCTATCGATTTTGGAGTGGCTTTTTCTTCTTGGCTGTCAAGTGGATTTCTCTTGGATTCCTGTGCATGTTGGTGTGATGGGCAATGAGAGGGCAGCTAAAGCTGCATCTTCTCGATGGCCCCCTACTAACTACCCGCTTCCCGCATCCAATGTGACACCTTACTTGCGTCATGCGATTCGTACGTGTTGGCAGAACAGTGGGATGGTGTTGCTCAAAATAAGCTAAAAGAAATTTTTCAGAAAGTGGTTCTGCTGAGAGTTCTCCCCTCCATACCTCGGCTATTGGAGGTGGCTCTTGCCAGACTTCGCATTGGGCACTCTTGGCTTCTGCATGGATTCCTGATGACTGGTGTGACTCAGCCTTATTGTGACGATTACATTGTTCGCTTCACAGTCCACCACTTGCTGGTCACGTGTCCCAGTCTAGGGGACCCATGTCGGAGATTTCTCCATAGGCATAAGGGGGCAGATGGTGCCTATTGTCTGTCCCCGATGCTTGATGGAGCCTCTGATGATTTTACCAGTGTTTTTAGTTTTCTCCTTCCACTTCTATAAGTAATTGATATTTTATGAACAATTCTTTTGTTATTTTCGGTGTTTTTATTTCTACTAATGGGTTTTAACTATATTTTAAATATTCACTTTTATCTGCGGCAGCTTTTACCTTGTTGTCCGGCGGAATATGACCCTAGCAGTTGTGCTGCCAGATTTTAATTATATTCAATCAATCAAGTAATGGCCAGGTTCATTAGCAACCTACTTACCATCCCAGTGAATGGTGAAGGGAACACCAGGCTTGAAG
>NC_136978.1:27405820-27453320 GCF_032717465.1 Coenobita brevimanus
TCTCTTACACTAGGCAATAAACAGGACCAAAACATGAGTTCATAAACTTACGCACTGCAAAAGCAAGCACTCTTAACTCCATCTTTTAACCTTAATATCTCTTTTTAAATAAACTGTAATGTCCTGCTGAACAGAAAATGCAGATTTGGAAGTTTTGAACTCAGTGATTTGTTTATGAACCTCTGCATTTTATTAGTCTTGCTAATCGATTATGCACTGAGGATATCACACTATGACAGAAGTTGGCATACTCCAAGGAGCTCCAACTCTAGGGAAATTTCGAGGTTCTTTTTTTATACTTCTTTCACCGATAGCCGTCTGGCATATATTAAATAATCCAGAGATTTTTTTTTTTTTTTTAATGGAAAACTGGCCAAAGGCAGTGTAGTAACTTCATATCTTTGAGTAAATGTTATCTCCTTTCGTGCGTGTTGATCAAAACATTTAAAATAGCTTACTGGCTTGCGCCGCCTTCCCGCTTTCTGTCGTCGTCCATGGAGACATTGGAAACGGAAATAAATGACTTCAAATTATTCCCTAATATTGTAACGGAAATTATTTTATAAACAATAATTATTAATTTCAATTGTTTATTGAAGCACCCTTTTGTTCATTCTTACGCTACTATGAAATTATTGCGTGTTACCATACTAGACTTGAACTCCACAAATTATTCCTGACTGTCCCTGAGCGATAGTTGTGAAATTTCAATTAGTTCCGTTTAGGATTTCCTATTATCGTAACTAACGAACTGCTTCCCACAGTTTTGAAATATACAGGTACTTTAGCATTGATATATTGTTTTTTGTAACAGTTTTACGTATTAGGTTTCACCTCGTAGTGATATAAGCAAGAGTATGTGCACTATCGCTGACCGAAAACTTCTGGATACTCCGCCGTCACTTCTTAGGCCGACTGTACCATGCTGGACCAGACACTTGGGTTTCCATTATCTGCATCTGCAATGCTGCACAATGCATGAACCATACCACGCGATATTTACGCCAATCTGCATCACACATACAAGCAAACCACACCAAACCACCAGTAAGCTATGCCTCCGCCACACCACGTCGCATTTGCACCACACCACACCACACAACACACTGACACGGCATCGTATCTGGGCCACAACACGCCACAACGAACTTGTACATTCGCCACATCTGCTTAATACAACACCACATCAAACTACTGTACACTACAACCATATTGCACCATACTTGCACCACTCTACACCACACCACGCCACACCTCCCTTGTATCATATCACACCACTTTTACTGTCACACTACACCTACTTCACATCGCACCTGCGTCTCTTTCCCCTATTGATTTCCTCACGACTGACATAACATTTTCGTCATCTGACACAGTTTATGCCATCACTGCCCTCAATAATAGGGTGTACGGGCTTTCATGGGGTTCTTCCTGTTGTTCTCAAGAACTGTGCTTCTTTTTTTTTTTATGCAAGAAAGAAGGAACCAAAGGCTGAGCCCACAAACCTCACTTCCAAGAAAAAGAAGAAAACAATACAAAAGAGAGCCAAATTCAAGATCTGTTCATTCCGAGATACCTGGACACACTGCGCTCGAAAGACTGGAGATCATAGGAAGTAAGAAATACAGACAGAGGGAGACAGTTCCAGAGTTAACCTGTTGCATAAATGAAGGACTGGGAGGTACGGTTAACTCTTGCAATAGTTGGGCAGAGAAGGGATGAGAGTTTGTTGCTAGACGGGTGCTACGCGCAAGCAATTCAGAGGAGCAGTGACCATTGAAATAGCGATAGAAAAGAGGTAATGATGCAACAGTGTTGCTTTAATATCCTACATTGTTTTTTTTTTTTTAATACCTTGAAAAACAATTTTAAATCACCTTTTCTAACAAAACCTTCTCTCAAATCGCCAGTATGGACTCCATCAGGTACACTCCACTTGCGATCTTCTCACCTTCCTTTCAGGCTCCTTTCAAGACCTTGGCAAAAGCTTTGCCATTGCACTTAATATCTCAAAGTCTTTCGGTGAAGTCTGGCACAAATCATTAATTTCAAAACTACTGTCCTTTCGTATTGTTTATGTCTTTCTGTGTCTTCTTCTCTGGTTTCCATTCTGGTTGTTTGATAGCTGCAGCTATAGACTGCTACCAATCATCCTGTTGAGTTATCAGTAGTGGAGCTCCCCATGATTCTGTCCTGTCACCAGCTCTTCCCATTATTTTGTCCATAACCTAAATAATTTACTGGGCATAAGCATTGTCTGTTTGTGTGTCTGTCCACTGACCCCCTGTCATACATGAACAGATGCGGAACGACGAGCTGACAATGATGGTGTAAATTACTGATTGCGTCCAGTCAGTTGCACGCGAACCACCAGCACTTTTCTGCCCGATTTTTCGCCAGACATTGGGAACCCTCTACAGGCCATACCGATCGATGAAATGAGCTGAAATTTCGCATGGGCATGCCCTTGAGTCAGGGCAGGTCCATATAAAGTTTGGTGTATGCGAACATATATGATAACTATCTAAGAGTTAAATCAATAGTGAAGCTCGAATGCTGTCAGCAGAAGCAAGCGCTTAGCGGCCCAATGAAGCCACTAAGCGCTGGTTCTACACTGTTCAAATAACCCTATCCACGCTTACAATGATAACTCCACCCTTCACCTTTCCATTCACTTCTCACAGTGTCCATCACGGCAGTTCCATCAACAAACACAGTATGATGGTATGGCACACCTATTTTCTGACCTACCTCCTATCTTTGGTTGGGACAATAGTAACTTTGTCGTTTTTAATGCATCCAAAACCCAGTTTCTACATCTTTCGATTTTCCATAAATTCTCACGGGAATATCCATCATTATTTAACAGCACTCAGCTCAATCCTGCATCAATTCTTAATATATTGGGAGTATAATTCTATCGGGATTTATCATGAAAAGACCATCTGCAAAATCTGTTTCTAAGAGATCAAGTGTGCTAAGCCAACTCCATCCTTTCTTTAGTCCTGCACAACAGTTGATTTTATACAAGACTTTTATTTCCCAATCTGTAGAGTACAACTTTCATGTGTGGACGTGGGGGGTTGCCTACATAAAGCTCTTCCCAACAGGATGTAGGCACAGGCCTTTAGTTTCAACTCTTCTCTGAAAGATTCCCGTAATCCTCTGTCTCTTCGTCGAACTGTTGCATCTTCATCCCTATTTATGGTTACTTCAGTGGTGTTTGCTATTCTAAACTATTTGCTTACACTCCTCCTCCATTATGGCAAGCGCGTAGCAATCATCTGTCAGCAAAGCCATACTCCTTTTCTGTCCAACCTTAGAATGCTAGAATTGGCTGGCACTCCTTCATGTACGCAACAGGTCTACTGTAGAACTGTTTTCTGTCTCTATTTCCATCCGCACATGACCTCCAGCCTTTTGAACACAGTGTGTCCAGGCATCTCGAGAAGAATTGATCTTGAATTTGGCTCTCATTTATGTTATTTCATTTTTCATGAAGGGAACAGTCTTGCGCGTTTCCATTCTTTTTACCATGCATAAAAAAATATATATATTACCTCAACCTCACTGACACCGCAACTCACTACACGACACTACGCAATGCAACACAACACTGTCACTACGCTACAACGCATCTGCACCACCCCTTTACAGAATAAGCAAGTTGGTGTAAGTGGCAATTACTTACTAATACCATATTCTACTTAAATGACCATTGCCTCACTTCCAGTTCTCTCATCATTTGTTACACATCTCCCTCTAGTATTGTTTGTGGTAGTGATATATATATATATATATATATATATATATATATATATATATATATATATATATATATATATATATATATATATAGTGTGTGGGAGGGGTAGACTGTAGCACCAGTCGACCAGGACAGTACTCCCAAGATGGATGGAAAGCTGATGACAGGGAGAGCTGGAGCTCCCGTTTCATCAGCCCTCGGGACTAGTTCCTGACCATCCCCATTTGCTGAACTTTTTCAGTGTTTCAGTAACACAGAGAGTAGGCCAGCATGCTCTCCAATGCAATTTTCTCTAACTGTCAACACCAATCTACATGCACAGTACACACTACACTTCATTTTCAAAAAAAAAATAAAAAGAGAGAGAAAATGGCGCACCCATGCCTTGCCTCGGAGACCCCAGGAGGGGGGACGTAAAGGCCCCTACCATCCACCTCTCTCCCGGTGATGACTCTTTGAGCTGCCTGGATCCACTATCTGACCTCACTTCTTCATTTCTGCACCATTCGCGGCCTTTCCTCTGACTTTCTCTCTGTCAAACACCCCCTCTCCTCATCTAAACCTCACCTTCTCTTCCTTACCGTGACTCAGCTGTCTGAGGCAACTGACGGCAAACCCTTTTCTATCCTCCTACTTTCTTTATACTCATTTCAAAGCCAAAGGTGGATGTTGCGTATATGTGCGCAAAGACCTATCTTGCTCTCATGTTCCTGAACTTGATTCTTCTGAATTCTCTGCTCTCTGGCTTTGACTCTTCTGTCATTCTCTGACTAAATATATCTGCGCTGTTTCCTTACCTCCTAATTCTACTGACTATAAAAAAATCTTCAACTATCTTACTTCAACGATGGAACACAATCTATCCATTTCTTCTTTCTCTGAAATCTCCATTCCAGGAGATTTCAATGTTCACCACCACCTTTGGCTCCCCTCTCCTTTCACTGATCCACCTGGTGAACAAGCCTACATCATTTCTATCCTTAATGGCCTAGAGCAGCTTGTACAGCACCCTACCCATATACCTGACTGTCTTGGGGAGAGCTCCAACATACTTGACCTCTTACAAATAATCCATCTGCTTACACTGTTAATCTTTTCTCTCTGTTGGGCTCCTCCGATCATACCCTTATTACCTTAATATGTCCTATCGCTCAGGGACAGCCTGTGGACTCTCCAAAGAAACGTCGTCTGTGGCACTTTGGAGTTGCGGATTGTGAGGCCCTCAGGCAGCACTTCTTTGATTTTCCCTGCAGTGATTATGGCTTCCATGGCAGGGAGCCATCTAAGTGTGCTTTGCGCATTACAGAGGTTATTCTCTCGGGTATGGAAGCATACATTCCCTTCTCATATCCTTTGACTAATGCAAGAAAGCCTTGGTTTAATCACACTTGTTCTAATGCTGTCCACAACAAGGAGAGGAACTATAAAAGGTACCAGACCCAACCCACTCCTGAATCACATCTTGTTTATGTTTCTGTCCGGAATCGTGCTAAGTCTGTTCTTCATTCTGCTAAAAATAATTTCATCTGTACTAAATGCTCTCAACTCTAAAACTTGAATTCTTCCCTCTCCTTCTGGCATCTTGCCAAAAAACCTCCCTAACAACTTTACCTCATCATTCTTCCCTCCTCTTTCCTACTCAGATGGCTCTGTAGCTATTTCCTCTATTCAAAAAGCAGATCTCTTCATTCAGACTTTCTCCTCCAATTCCACCTTAGACGATTCTGGTGCTGTTCCTCCATCACTTCCGCCCTCTGACTTCCTAATGGCTGACATTAAAATTTCTTCAGCTGATGTATTTTCTGCCATCACTGGCCTCAGTACTAACAAGGCATATGGTGTCACGAATCAATTCGCGACATTTCCTTTTTGTGAGAAGCCACGAACTATTAGTGGAAAACTCACTGTGTATCGCTCAGTTAACCGTTTCTCTCTCCATTTCGGGGTATACTTTTCAAATAATTCGTCACTTTCAAAAGTGACCGATTTAATGCACGTCACTAAGTGCGCTACTGAGCGATACAATTGTTTCTTTATCGTTCGCCTCTGCTTGCATAAACCGTTAGCCACGCCTTCTTCCGGTGGCTCGTGCTTCCTGCCCATACATTATTTGAATCCAGTTTAGTGTTTGCTGTGACGGAGAAAGGGTCTGTGCTCAGAAGTGGAGAGGTCAGCTAGCACCCCAAGCTCCATTAGTACAGTTAATCCCGGTACTCCCACCTTAGTGGTGATACATAGTATTCATCGACTGGTATTTCTTTTGTGTATTTTGTAGTTTTAAGAGCTTAGTTAAGGTGTTTTTCCCTAGGCGTAAGTATTTAGCTTTTGTGAGAGTGAGTGAGTGCGTCTCATTGATTTGATTTGAAATGTAACGTTAAATTTATTTTTTTGTAATTAATAAATTTAACAGTTCTTTTCCTTGAGCTTCATGTAAAGTAAACTCGTGTTTCATTTCTCCGAATTAAGCTTATTTCCCACATAACTCCTAGCTTGCATAAACGTTTTACTATTCATAACTGGTACTTAGACCAGTCTTGTTGTATTAACTTAAAATCCGTTGTGCCAGGAGTTAATGCATCAGCAAGAACCTGATGTTATTATTATTAGTATTAGTTATTTATTGTCAGGGGTGATGTAACTTTCTCCAGAGGCTAACAGTACAGTAATTCAGCAATTGTGAGTAATTAGTCTCTGCTGTGTACTGTTGAGAAAGTTTATAAATTCTCGTTCTTAGAGAATCGTGCACAAGCCAGCGTAAAGTAATCGTTGCTTGATGTAGCAAGACAATCATTGTCTCTGCTCTTCAATATTATTGAATATTATTATCAATTTAAATAATATTTAACCATTTATATCAAAATTACCGTGATAATATAAAAACCCCGTGACAATTGGCGACCTCATTCCAGGATATTAACTCCTAGCTCTAAAGCTATTCACGAGATAGTGCTCACTCATTCATATTTAGGTATTTATAATTAAAGTTTATAGGCACAAGTTTACTGGTGTTTACCGTTAATTTAGCAAGTGAATTTTTGCTTTATTAATCAATAGAGTACCTAACTCTAGTTTATGCTTGGTAACGCCAGACGATTTTATTCGCTCCTGGGAAGTCGGCGTACCCATTGTGTTTATTATTGAGTCTTCCCAGTCATTTACATTTTTGCTTTAATTTTTGCCAGTTAACTAGATAAGACTGGTCACCACTAGCTTGTGTCTGTACTCTTTACTTGTGTCATTAGTATTCGTCGCTAAGCAGTCAGTACTCAATTTCGGTTTGCTTAATAAATTAGCGCCATGGCTACTACTGTATTTTTACAGGAAGCCAAAGAAATGGGTCTTTCGGACCCAACCGAAATTAAAGAGTATATACTCTCACGGCATAATCAGGAGCAGCAGCGCGAGAATGATGCCCGTGAAGAGCGTAAGATTCAGCGCGAATACGAGCGAGAACAGCGTGAGGAACGCGAAAAGGAGCGCGAGTACGAGCGAGAACAGCGCGAACACGAGCGAGAACAGCGCGAATACGAGCGTGAACAACGAGACAAAGAACGAGAACATGAACTTGAAGTGCTGAAGCTCAAGCGAGATTCCTTGGCTTCAGACACGTCTGGTGCAGTTGGTCTAAGCTCCACGAGCGTTCTCCCTGCACATGTCCTAGCGACCCCACGCATCAAGCTTCCTTCATACAAGGAAAGCGAGCGAATCGAGCCGTACATAGCTCGTTTTGAGGACATGGCAGACATGTATCAACTGCATGAGGCAGCTAAGCGGATCCAATTCCTTAGTTTATTTGAGGGCCCCGCCCTCGATATTCTCCACAGAATTCGTGGAGACAATCTCACATATGAGATGATGAAAGCTGCACTCATTAAGGCGTATGGTCTCACAGTAGACGACGCCAAAGTTCAGTTCATGCGAGCTTGTCTCCAAGACAAGGAGACAGCTGTTCAGTTCCTTGATCGTCTCACAGCTTACTTAAATGAGTGGATGGAGAAAGATGAAACTCCTTCCACGCGTGAGGGGATAATTGACCTTATGCTGCGTACACAGCTAGAGAGGTCGTGGCCTGCTGAGCTCATAGCACAGCTTAAGATCTGCCAGGTGAAAAATGCCAGCCAAATGACAGAGAAGGCTGACGCATTCTTTACTGCATACGGGTATCAAGCTCGTAAGCAAAACACCTGGAGTAGAAAAGATACTGCCAAGTCTGGGAAGCCGTCTCAGACTGAATCCCAGCACCAAGGCCGTTCTCAGAGTAATGGCCAAGGTCCAAAACCGCAGTGGAAGGACCAGGGGCAAAACACTCAGAAACCTGAGTGGAAGAGGTACAACAAGTACCCTAACCAGCAGCAGTATCAGCCACGTAACCGACCGTCGGGACAAACTTTTTCACCACCAGCTCAAAAGAGGCAGGAAGCGAACGCAGCCTTCATTCCTCAGCAGCAGCGCGGTGGTCACGTCCCAACCAGTGTGGGTACTTCCCCACAGTTCACTAGTCCCACAGTGACAGTGAACCCCCCTCCACAGATGGCCAATGTTCCATCTTCTCAAGTATATAACCCTCAAGGCACAATGTTTGCCACATCAATTCAGCAGCCTCATGAGTGGCTAGCTGCTTCCTCCACAGGCCCTCCCACAGGTGACAGTACCTTCCTTGTTCAGCCAGGGTTTGTGGGAGGCATTCCTGTGAAGGTCCTGAGAGACAATGGTTCCTCAGGTTGCTGTGTTAAGCAGAGTTTAGTTCGGCCTGAGCAGTATACAGGTCGACAGATCCATGCAAAGCTTATTGATGGATCAGTGAGATTGTTCCCTGAGCCATGTATCCAGGTGGCATCTCCATTTTATACTGGTATGACACTTGCAATTGTCATGCCAGAGCCTCTATTTGACTTAATAGTAGGCAATATTAATGGAGTCAAGGATAGTTGCTCCGATGACGCAACTCAGACTTCGGCTGCTGCGGTAACACGAGCCATGACTGAGGCTCCAGACTGTGTCACCCCAGTGATCATTGAATCGCCGCAAGATCTGATGTGTAGTCAACTTGTTGTGCAAGAACAACATTCTGACCCAACACTTGCTACCGTGTGGAACAAACAAAAGGGTCGAGTGATTAAGTATTCACGGGGAGGTCGAGCCAAGTTCCTTTGCAAACAAGGACGGCTCTACCGTGAGTCACGAACACCCGAGGGCGAGGTTCGACTGCAGTTTGTCGTTCCCGCCAAGTACCGCCCAGCAGTGTTACAATGGGGTCATTGTCCAGCCTCAGGAGGTCACCTGGGCAAAAGGAAGACCCAGGGCCGTATCCGAGCTGACTTTTTCTGGCCAGGGATGGGACGAGACATAGACAGTTTTGTCCGTTCCTGCAGTGTGTGCCAAAGTATCACCACTGATCAGGGACATGTCCTTCCTGTGCCGTTCATAACCACACCTGTAATCTCTGAGTCAGTTGAGAGACAGGGTAGTGGTGAAGTGGGTGCAGACCTGATGTCTCGCCCATTGGCCCCACAGGACACAGTATGTCCAGGGCCTGTACATGCATATTATGTACCTTAAGTTAAGGGGGAAGTTGAGAGGGGACTTGAGGCTATGGAAGACCCAAGTTTGCTTAAGGATTCTCAGCTTCCCGGTACTAATATATGTACCGTAAGTTAAGGGGGAAGTTGAGTGGCGACATGAGGCTATGGAAGACCCAAGTTTGCATAAGGATTCTCAGCTTCCCGGTACTAATAGAAGTACTGTAGGTTAAGGGGGAAGTTCGAGAGAGAACTCCGCAGTGGCGACTTGAGGCTATGGAAGACCCAAGTTTGCATAAGGATTCTCAGCTTCCCGGTACTAATAGAAGTACTGTAGGTTAAGGGGGAAGTTCGAGAGAGAACTCCGCAGTGGCGACTTGAGGCTATGGAAGACCCAAGTTTGCACGAGGATTCTCAGCTTTCCGGTACTAATATAAGTATTGTACTGTAGGTTAAGGGGGAAGTTTGAGAGAGAACTCCGCAGAAGCGACTTGAGGCTATGGAAGACCCAAGTTTGCACAAGGATTCTCAGCTTCCCGGTACTAATAGAAGTACTGTAGGTTAAGGGGGAAGTTCGAGAGAGAACTCCGCAGAGGCGACTTGAGGCTATGGAAGACCCAAGTTTGCACAAGGATTCTCAGCTCCCCGATACTAATATAAGTACTGTAGGTTAAGGGGGAAGTGAGAACTCTGCAGAGGCGACTTGAGGCTATGGAAGACCCAAGTTTGCACAAGGTTTCTCAGCTCTCCGATATTAATATAAGTACTGTAGGTTGAGGCACAGGTTGAGGACCCGTGTGCGGTTCGAGGCTATGGAAGACCCGAGTTTGCACAGGGATTCTCAACTTGCCGACCATAATCGTGTGCTAAAATTAATGGCGACCTCGAGTGTACTTTTCATAGCATGTACTGACTGCTAGCCAGAGAGAGTAATTGTAACATAATAAGAATTTTGTCTCATTGACACTTTTGATGCTCCACCTTAATTGGTTTTGCAGGTTCAGCAATGGGTGTAGCAGTTTTGCTGTGCGGACCAGCTGATCGTCTGCCGCACGCTGCCGCCTCTTCTCCTCTGCCTTCGTCGTCGTCATATTATTTACTATGTCATTTTACACGTAGGTACAGTTACACTACAACTGTCACACCTACACCGTGTATTACATACACCACGCTACACAACAATTAGTTGTCAGTGTAAATGTAGCGAATTTTCGCTCAGTTTGACCTGAGTACAGGATTTTCACCGTCGTCACGGAGTTTTTCCCTCAAGCTTGCTTCTATTAACGTAAATACGAGGTTTTTTCACTCACTGGCGACTGCGATTTTCTCCTGTAGCAGGATAGCACACACACCACAGTGTGAATCTTGTGTGACTGAGTTAGGATTTATATGTATGTATATTGAAATCTTTCTTCTGAAGGAAGAAAGATTTAATTTTCATGGGGCGTAATGTCACGAATCAATTCGCGACATTTCCTTTTTGTGAGAAGCCACGAACTATTAGTGGAAAACTCACTGTGTATCGCTCAGTTAACCGTTTCTCTCTCCATTTCGGGGTATACTTTTCAAATAATTCGTCACTTTCAAAAGTGACCGATTTAATGCACGTCACTAAGTGCGCTACTGAGCGATACAATTGTTTCTTTATCGTTCGCCTCTGCTTGCATAAACCGTTAGCCACGCCTTCTTCCGGTGGCTCGTGCTTCCTGCCCATACATTATTTGAATCCAGTTTAGTGTTTGCTATGACGGAGAAAGGGTCTGTGCTCAGAAGTGGAGAGGTCAGCTAGCACCCCAAGCTCCATTAGTACAGTTAATCCCGGTACTCCCACCTTAGTGGTGATACATAGTATTCATCGACTGGTATTTCTTTTGTGTATTTTGTAGTTTTAAGAGCTTAGTTAAGGTGTTTTTCCCTAGGCGTAAGTATTTAGCTTTTGTGAGAGTGAGTGAGTGCGTCTCATTGATTTGATTTGAAATGTAACGTTAAATTTATTTTTTTGTAATTAATAAATTTAACAGTTCTTTTCCTTGAGCTTCATGTAAAGTAAACTCGTGTTTCATTTCTCCGAATTAAGCTTATTTCCCACATAACTCCTAGCTTGCATAAACGTTTTACTATTCATAACTGGTACTTAGACCAGTCTTGTTGTATTAACTTAAAATCCGTTGTGCCAGGAGTTAATGCATCAGCAAGAACCTGATGTTATTATTATTAGTATTAGTTATTTATTGTCAGGGGTGATGTAACTTTCTCCAGAGGCTAACAGTACAGTAATTCAGCAATTGTGAGTAATTAGTCTCTGCTGTGTACTGTTGAGAAAGTTTATAAATTCTCGTTCTTAGAGAATCGTGCACAAGCCAGCGTAAAGTAATCGTTGCTTGATGTAGCAAGACAATCATTGTCTCTGCTCTTCAATATTATTGAATATTATTATCAATTTAAATAATATTTAACCATTTATATCAAAATTACCGTGATAATATAAAAACCCCGTGACATATGGGTCTGATGGAGTCCCTCCTGTTCTCCTCAAGAACTGTGCTTCTGTGCTTACACCCTGCCTAGGTAAACTCTTTCGGCTTTGTCTTTCAATTTGTACCTTTCCTTCTTGCTGGAAGTTTGCTCTCATTCAGCCAGTCCCAAAGAAGGGTGACCATTCCCAGCCTTCTAACTATCTTCCGATTGCTTTAACATCCTGTGTCTCAAAAGTTTTCGAGTCTATTCTTAACAAAAAACTTTATAGCATCTTTCCTATCACAACCTTCTTTCTGATCGTCAGAATGGGTTCCGCCAGTGACGCTACCACTGGCAATCTTCTCACCTACCTTTCAGACTCCTGGTCATCCTCTTTTCGGGACTTTGGCAAAAGCTTTGCCAAACTATCTTCTTACCTTCTATCTGTGCCTTCATCTCTAGCTTCCTTTCTGGTTGTTCTATAGCTGCTGTTCTAGACGACCATCGTTCTTCTCCTAGATCTATCAGCAGTGGTGTTCCTCAGGGCTCTCTCCTATCACCAGCTCTCTTCCATTTATTCATCAATGATCTAAGCTGTACAGATAATCCTATCCATTCGTACGCTAATGATTCCACCCTTCACCTTTCCATTCGGTTTCTGCAACGTCCATCTCAGCAATTACTTCAACAAAAAAGGGATGAGGCTATGGTACACCTAGTATCTGCCTTGGCTCGTATCTCTGACTTGGGAAAATATAATCTTGTTTTCAATGCATCAAAAACTTAGTTTTTACACCTAATAACTCGTCAAAATCTTCCACAGGAGTACCCAATCTAATGTTTAATGATATCCAACTCAATACTGCATCATCCTTGAACATGTTTAGGGTTTCATTCACACAGGACTTTTCTTGGAAAGATCATATTGCATCTCTTGTAAAATCTGCTTCCAAGAGATTAGGCTTGCTAAGCCAACTCCGTGCTTTCTTTACCCCTGCACAGTTGTTGACTTTATACACGGGTTTTATTCACCCCTGTTTAGAGTACAGCTCCCATGTATGGGGAGGCTCCCCACATACAGCTCTTCTTAATTGGGTGGAGTCAAAGGCTATTAATTTCCTCAACTCTCCTCCTTTTACTGGCTCCCTTCAGCCTCTGTCTCTTCGCTGCACTATTGCCTCTTTATCTCTTTTATATTGCAGCTTCCGTGGTCACTGTTCCTCTGAATTGTCTGCTTCCATCTCTCCACCTCTACACGGGTGCATAGCACCCGTCTAGCAACAAACTCTCATCCCGTTTCTGTCCAGCTCCCTAATGCAAGAGTTAACCGTTTCTCCCAGTCCTTTATTTATGCAACAGGTCAAGTCTGGAACTGTCTTCCTTTGTCTGTATTTCCTACTTCCTATGATCTCCAGTCTTTCAAACGCAGTGTGTCCAGGCATCTTGAAATGAATGGAT
The DNA here is from genome assembly GCF_032717465.1 of Coenobita brevimanus. Taxonomy (NCBI): domain Eukaryota; kingdom Metazoa; phylum Arthropoda; class Malacostraca; order Decapoda; family Coenobitidae; genus Coenobita; species Coenobita brevimanus. The sequence goes on from NC_136978.1 coordinate 27,419,021, forward strand.
CATGAATTTGGCTCTTCTTTGTATTGTTCTGTTTATTTTTTATTTTTTCCTTGGTAGGAACCTTTTTGCCTTCCTTCTTCCTCGCATAATATATATATATATATGTGTGTGTGTGTGTGTGTGGCTCATAAAAGCGCTAACGCGCATGGCGTGTGCAACAACAACACTAACAACAACAACAACAACAGAAACAACAATAATAATAATAATAATAATAATAATTAGTGGTAGGTGGGGGCGCTCACCATCCACTCACTCGATGCATTGCTGCTCTCGGGTGTCTGCCCTTTCCTCTCTTGCATCGTTCTTTCCTTCCATCCTCTTGTCTTTCTATCCTTCATTCTTTCCTCGTCCTTCTGCCTACGGGTGACTTTACACTCCCTCTTCCGTCTTTCTTCCTTCACTCTTTCTTTTTCCTTCTGCCTGTGGGTGAGTTACACTGAGTGACAAGCTAAATGGTTTCCTGGACACCAGAAAACCATTTACTACGCTGGGTGGTAACCATATAACCAAATTTTGGCACCTGGTGGTTTAGTGGGTAATTATTGCTCTCCAATCGGATTGAGCCTGTGAAGGTTTATATCTAAGGGATGGTTGGGGTTGATTCCTCATGTATTGCCACTCAGGGATGAGTGAGGCTGGTCACTCTCATCTTAAATGTTGAGACCAACTGCCTAGCCCCGGGCTCCTACGCTCCTCTTGGGGCAATGTAGGATTGGATGATGGATGGATGGATAATAATAATAATAATAATAATATTAATAATAATAATAATAAAAATAATAATAATAATAATAATAATTATAATAACACATCCATCCATCCCTCAGTTAATAATAATAATCAGTCTATCTACAGTATCTATTTATTGCCAGATGCCTCAGTCCCTTAAGGGATGGCCACAAGCAAATCGCCTCCATGTCGCCCTGTCCAAGGCCGCTTCACCGCCTTGGTCCTAGCTCACACCTTCCTCTCTCATATACCTCTCCACCCCATCCCTCCACCTCATACTCGGTTTCCCCCTCCCTCTCCCGCCCTCAACCTCACTCGCATACACTCTACTCTTTAGTCTCTCGCTCTCCATCCTCTCCACATGGCCAAACCACCTAAGTGTATTTCTCCTAATGCTTTCTATCTAGTCCACATACACACCACAGTGCTCCTTCACTTCCGTATTGGTCAGTCTCTCTCTCTCCATGTGACTCCACATGCACCTCTCAAATAACTCATTTCCACTGCTCTCACTCTTGACTTGTGTCCTTCCAGCAAAGTCCAAGCTTCACTTCCACACGTTATAGCTGGGATCACAATACGGTCATGCAGTGACTTTTACTTTTATGCTCACCTCCATATTCCTTACCACTGCTTTCAATGAACCAGCTACCTTTCTTCCCAGCTGTACACTTTCAAGCACTTCCTCCTCTAAACTTCCATTCTTACTTATCACACTACCCAAGTACTTAAACGCATCCACATTTCCTACTCATTCAGCGTCACTGTACATTCAGTGACTTCACTGCTCTCAGAGACCATAACTTTACTCTTCCTTAGATTCCGTTTCTTACACACACTTTCAGTCTCATTCACCAAGCCTTGCCGTTCCCCTTCGCCTTTACTTAACAATACAGTACCATGTGCAAACCAGAATATAGGGAGTTTCCAAACACTGCCCTCTCTTATTTGGGTCGCTTCAACATCCACTGCCATAACCTGTATCTCTTTTATAGCCCCATCCATAAACAGATTGAACAACCATGGGGACATGACACATCTCTGTTTCAATGGAACGTTCAGAGACAAAAATTCACTCAGTTCACTATCCACATGCACTGCCACCTTAGCACCCTCATGCATACTGTACTCTTCACGGCATTCAACAACTTCCCATTTATTCCATATATCCTTAATACTTTCCACAATCCTTGTCTATCCATCTTGTCATATGCTTTCTCCAAATCAATGAAGGCTGCATACAACTTCTTTCCCTTCTCTAGAAACTTTTCCACCAAAGACCTAAGAATGAATATCTGACCAACATATCCTCTTTCCTTCCTTAAACTACCCTGTTCTTCTCCAATTAATTCCTCTGTTATTCCCCTAACTATGTCAGTAAGTATCCTACCATATACTTTTCATATTACACTAAGAAGATAAATGACCCTATCATTACCACACACTTCTTTTTCTCCTTTTCCATTGTACAGAGGAATAATTATACCTACCTTCCAATCCTCCGGGACTCTACCTTCCTCCCAGGCCAATCTGCACATCTTCCATTCTACTACTATCTCTGCCCTATGTTTTAGCATTTCACCACACACTCTATCAATTCCTGGGTCATTCCCTGTTTTGACGTTCTTCATTGCTTCCAATACTTCCATCCTACTGATTCCTTCCTTTCTTCTCATCACCCTCTTCCTTCCAGCCATTCCCTAGCACTCACATTACTTTCATTCTCTATGTTCAGCAATTTCTTAAAGTGTCCTCTCTATCTGCTCACTTATTCACGCTTCTCCACTAGCAATATACCATTTTAAATTTTCACTCCCCGACTTACTTCTTTATCACCCTGTCTAACTGTCTTTACCTCATTCCAGAACATTTTTTTTACATTCCCTCCACTTTACACTCAAATTCCTTCCAAAATCCTTATCTACTTTCATCATACTCTCTCTTACTAATCTTTTCCTCTCTCTTCCTCTCTGCATATAAATCTCCCTTCCGTCTTTCAACTATCTCCATGCCCCTGTTTCTCATCCACTTACTATATGCTTTCTTCTTTTGCGCCACAGCCTGTCTCACCTCTTCATTCCACCATGACGTACCTTTTTTTTTTTTTTTTTAATGTGTCCAACTCTGGGAATAGGCTTCACAGCCTGCTATCAAGGCCCAGCAGTCCTACATACCTTACATCTCTACATGTCAGACCGTTTTTCCCAATTCTGCCCCTCTTCCTTCTCACACCTTCCCCAATCATCCATGAACAGCAGAACTGCCTTCCTCCTCGCCTTCCTCCTCCTCATCGTGACATGCAAGATGACGACGTGCAGGTAGCCTCCTTCCATATGCTGCCCTAGCATACCCTACATACCATGATTTTCGTGGTGAGGGAATTTCCTCATCACTACTGCTCTCCTCATCTGGCTAGAAGAAGTCTTTATCCTGCACATTGTCATCCACATCACTTTTCCCAGTGTAAGGGATCTTCAGGAGCTCCTGAATCTCCTCGTCTGAGAGACCGCAGAGAGACATTACTGCACTGTGTGATAGACACAAGCAGAGTGAGGCAGAGCGAGCATGAGAAGGTAGCGCATAGGTGTATAGGCCTGAGTGCCTGAGGCTATATAGAGGAAGGGTTGCTCTACAAGCACACCAATTTTTGCGTGCGTAGCTTGAAAAATGCGGCCACAATGAATTACTGAAATTTAAGCCCTTTTATTATGGCACTGGCACTGGCCGCGGAATTATGTCAGAACGTTTTAAAATGTCACTGACACGCAGCAGGTTAATCACAACCTATGTAAATTTTTTGGACAAATGTGTTAATTTTCGGTCATATTAATCTTAACTGAGTAAAGACAACACATAATCTGAACTGTTAGGGTAATACATTTTCAGTTACACATTATTTGTTCCAGATGCCTCAAAACCTTCATCTGAATGACTACTGCAACGTCAACAAAGAAACAGTCAAAAAATCATAGCACAACTTTTTAACCCGTTACATGCCGGCTATTTTTAGCCCTATGGGTCACCACAGTGCTGGCTATTTTTCGACCTTTTTTTTTTTTTGACTAAAATGATAGATTTTGATGTGGAAACAACAAATTTCACCATTAAAATGCTCACAGAGGCTCAGAAATCAGTTTAATTCAGTCCTGCATACTCGAGTAGAGGTATAGCCACTCTCTCACGCTCACCATGTATGTGAGAGAAAGCTGTTTTCTATGTAAGATATACTCAGGTATTTATGGTGGGAAGGTATAGCAATGTTCAGTACACTTTTCTGCTTGCTTATTACTTCAGCATCTATCACAATTTGCGTGTCTTTCTCAATATGAATGCATTATCTTACACTTACTTGAAGATAGGTACAACCTGACTTCATTATGTACAGTCCTGGCACTTACAAGAAGGTATTTACAACTTGACTTAACTATATAGACCTTACACTTACAAGAAAACATTTACAACTTACACTTACATGAAAATATTTACAATGTGCCTTCACAGTATACAGCACTGGATGAGGCACACAGGCAGAGTGAGGCAGAGCGAGGGTGAAAGGGGGAGCGAGTGAGTGTATGGCCTTGACAGCCTGGGGGATGGTAGAGGAACAGTTACCTTACATGCCTGCCAATTTTTACGTGCAAATCTTGAAAAATGCAGTCACAGTGAAGTTTTTTATTTTAAACCGTTTTAAAACGGCACTGGCACTGAGCGTGCAATTATGTCAGACCATTTTAAAACGGCACTGGCACACAGCGGGTTAAAGATGGTGAGTTATGAAGTAATGTTATACCATACGGGTTTATGTGTATGGAAATACATTTGTTTCTATTTACTTTAGTTTTTCTTCAGTAAAGCTGTTCAAATTTTTTAGCAAAAAGATTTGCCCATTATTATTATTATCATTATTGAGAGAGAGAGAGAGAGAGAGAGAGAGAGAGAGAGAGAGAAGCGCCCAAAGCGAGTTGAAATTCCCTCGTGGGAGGGTGGGTAGGCAAGGCTACAAGGGGAAAGAGATTAAAGACTCCAGTGCAGGCACAATACAGGTGTGCGCACGGTGTATATACTAAAAAAATAGAGTATATACACTGTGGGTGTGCATGTGTGTGTGTGTGTGTGTGTGTGTGTGTGTGTGTGTGTGTGTGTGTGTGTGTGTGTGTGTGTGTGTGTGTGTGTGTGTGTGTGTGTGTGTGGTTAAGTAGCCAAAAGTTAGTGGTTAAGTCATTAGTTAAGCCCACAAACTTAGGCTACATACTGTGCTTTCAAGGTTGATTTATTTGTTTAGGCTAGACAAGCTGTGATATGTGAAGTTTATCAATAAAACTCAAAAATATACTGTTTTTACTTAAGCAAATTATTATAATTATTGTTATGGAATGTAGTGCTCATTCATTTATTACTTCATTCATTCCACAAAGACCATTGTGTAAATCAATGTAGCCTACATTACAGATTATACAGTGTGGTGGCAATCATCTATTTACATTTAGGAGAGAGAGAGAGAGAGAGAGAGAGAAAGAGAGAAAGGAGGGACGCGACTTCCCGCCAACCACCACCTCCACGACTGTGAAAATTCCTGCCACCCACCCAGTGTTCATACACACATCCCGCCAACCGCCACCTCAACGTTGAGGCTTCTACCCTAGTGACGTAGCACTGTGGGATGGAGGAGGGGTCTATCTCGGGTAGGTGGGGACTCCGCTTGAACTCACTGTCGTTTTTTAGTATATACACTGTGGCAGTACTATACTTGCTGATGTCACTGACAAACAAACAGGCCTTCTCTTTCTAGGTGGCCTCAGTCGTGTGGTGTCAGCTAGAGGGGCACTCAGTGGAGCGCATCTCTCCGACAAGGGCAACGTACTATCCAAACCACTCTTCGTAATGGGTTAGGTTCTTCTCATCATTGATTATGGCTTCGCAAAAAGTGTTTTCCGGATCCAGAATCTGTAATACGATCCGGATCAGTCCCAAAAGGTGATTGACTGTTCCTTGGGACATGGGCTGTTTACCCACCAAATTTGGTCCAAATCTATTCTTTACTATTTTAGTAATCCTGCCAACAGAGAAAAAGCAAACAAACAAACAGAGGAGATAATATACTCTCCTTGTTGGAAAGTTAAGCCTATGTCCCACTGTCATGAACTTTCCCATGACATGCCACGATCTTCATGTCTTCGTGTGTCACTGCATGTTGTCATGAGTAACGTGGCGTGACTTAGTGATGACATAACGCAGACATGGAGAACTTGTTAATTCTTTGCCGTTTTTGGTGCGCTATGACAATTTTTGGAATGTTCAAAAATTGTCAGCATGGGCGCCGACAAGGAGGAGAACACGCTGACAAGGAGGAGAACATGGCATATTGTGATGGTAACGTCATTTGTCTTAGCTGTGACTTTGTGTGTCTTAGCTTGTTGTAGGTTTTCATAGCTTGTCATTAGGTGTGACGATGTGTCATAGCAATAACTTGGGGATTGGATCCCGAAGACCAGCCACGACACACGATGTTATACCTACGACAGGAAAAGTTATACCTAAGACACACTACGACAACTTACGGCATGATGTGGAGTCAAAGTGACCAATAAGCCCATGTCCCATATTCAAGTTCATCTTTGAGAACAGCCCCAATCACCACGATTGGTATGATCTTTGTGAAATGGCACAATCATACATTAAACAGTAGGCCAAAACGGCCATTTCCCGACACAGTCACGTTAGTGCTAAGACACACAAAGACATTGCTACGACATGCAATGACACCCTACGGAAGCATCACGTTATCCTGATGACACACCATAATCATCCCTCAGTTAAAAAATAATGGTCACTTTGACTCCACATCACGCCAAGACATCACCACGACATGTTACAACAAGCTATGACATGCTATGTAACCGCTAAGTTATTGCTAAGTAACCGCTAAGATTATCAGGACATAAGATGATACACAACAATGGCTGGGATCTTCGGTGCCTGGCTATATACTGTATAGGAGGGTGGAGTAAAAGCATTTTTTTTTTTACATGTCCGACTCTGGGCAAAGGCTTCAGTGCCTATCCCCAAGGCCCAGTAGTTCTCCTTGGGGCTCAGTGGTCCTCCTGCATCTCCACATGTCACCATTTCGGTGCTAACACCCATGGTCGATAATGAATACATGCTAGGGCTGTCTCATAGAGGACTATTGTACTGGTCTTAGTGGGGGTACTTCCATGACATGTCAGCGGGTCACCTGGTACATCAGAAAAGTCTGCTTTTTATGAAATTCAAATCCTTGAACTATTCCCTGCCCCAGCCGGGATTCGAACCTGCGTCCATTAGGGCTGCAGGCCGCCTCTCTACCGATTCAGCCACTGGCTCAGTAAAATGCTTAAAAATTATATATATATATATATATATATATATATATATATATATATATATATATATATATATATATATATCAACTCCATCCCTCCATCTCATCCTTGGCCTTCCCCTCCCTTTCTCTCTCCCTCCACCTCACTCACATACACTCTCCTCATCAGTCTCTCACTCTCCATCCTCTCCATATGGCCAAACCACCTTAATATGTTTCTCCTGACGCGTTCCTATCAAATTCACATCCACACCACAATGCTGCTTCACATCCTCATTTGTCAGTCGGTCTCGCCATGTAACTTCACAGGCTCCTCTCAAATAACTCATTTCCACTGCTCTCACTCTTGAGTTGTGTCCCTCCAACAACGTCCATGCCTCACTTCCATACATTAGAGCTGGTATCACAATACAGTACTATCATGTAATAACTTTTTCACTTCCATGCTCGCTTCCCTGTTTCTTATCAATACCTTCAAGGAACCAGCAACCTTTCTTCCTTGTTGTACCCGTTCAAGCACTTTACCCTCCAAACTTCCATCCTTACTCATCACACTACCCAAGTACTTAAACGTACTCACATTTCCCATTTCCTCATCATCCAACCTCACTGTACAGTACATTCACTGACTTCACCTCTCTCGAAGACACTAAGTTTACTCTTCCCTAAATTCACCTTTAGATTCCGTTTCTTACACACTTTCCCAAACTCATCCACCAAGCCTTGCAGCTCCTCTTCGTTTTCACTGAACACAGTATCATCTGCTAACAACAGTACAGGGAGTTTCCAAACACTGCCCTCTGTCATTAGGGCCACTCGAACATCCACTGCCCTACCTTATATCTCTTCAATAACCCCATCCATATACAGACTGAACAACCGTGGAAACATGACACATCCTTGTTTCAACCCAACCTTCAAATAGAAAAACTCACTCAGTTCACAATGCACACGCACTGCAGCCTTAGCACCGTCATACATGCTCTTCACAGCATTCAACAACTTCCCATCTACTCAATACATTCTTTTTACTTTCCACAGTCGTTGTCTATCCACCCTGTCATATGCTTTCTCCAGATCCATGAAGGCCGCATACAACTTATTTCCCTTCTCTAGAAACTTTTCCACTAAAGTTCTAAGAATCAATATACAGTATATATATATATATATATATATATATATATATATATATATATATATATATATATATATATATATTAAACAGGCAGGTTATCAAAGTGAACAGGTTTAAGGCCGGTATTCTGTTAGTTAAGGAAGCTCCCAAATACTTTTCCTAAGCAATTTAGTTTATTACACCTTACTGCCTTCTTCTGGGTATCATAAATCCTTCCAGTATCGCCATGCTCTGCTTCAATAGCGTATAAAATTATAATAACTCGACGTATCCAAATATAAATAACAAAGGAAGAGTTGTCAGGAAGCTTCCTTAACCCTTCTCAGGTACACCTGGCTCTGACAGACCCAGGCAATTTTTTTCGATGGTATCATTCAGTAACTTATAGATGCCTGGGATCCCTGTCCTTCTCAATACTTTCCAAACTTGTTGTGCCCATGTACAGTAGGGTGTAGGGGGTGTACTTTCGTGTCTTTCTATGTCTATCTATCTATTGCCAGACGCCTCAATCCCGTTTGGGATGTCCACAAACAAATCGCCTCCAAGTCGTCCTGTCCCCCGCCATTTCACTGTCCTGTTCCCAACTCACCCCCCCCCTCTCATATACCTCTCCACCCCATCCCTCCATCTCATCCTCGGCCTCCCCCTCCCTCTTCCCCCCTCCACCTCACTCACATACACTCTCTTCGTCAATCTTTCACCCTCCATCCTCTCCACATGGCCAAACCACCTCAGTGTGTTCCTCATAACGCTTCCTATCACATCCACATCCACACCACAACGCTTCTTTATATCCTCATTCGTCACCTTGTCTCTCCATGTGACTCCACAGACTCCTCTAAAATAACTCATTTCCACTGCTCTCACTCTTGACCTGTGTCCTTCCCAACAACGTCCAAGCTTCACTTCCGTACGTTAGAGTTGGTATCACAATACTGTCATGTAGTAACTTTTTCACTTCCATGCTCACTTCTCTGTTTCTTATCACTGCTTTCAAAGAACCAGCAACCTTTCTTCCCTGCTGTACCCTTTCAAGCACTTCACCCTCCAAACCTCCATCCTTACGCGTCACACTACCCAAGTACTTAAATGTACTCACATTTTCCAATTCCCCACCATCCAACCTCACTGTACATTCACTGACTTCACCTCTCTCAAAGATCATCACTTTACTCTTCCCTACATTCACCTTTAGATTCCGTTTCTTACACACTCACCTAAACTCATCCACCAAGCCTTGCAGCTCCCCTTCGTCTTCACTCAACAACACAGTATCATCTGCAAACAACAGTACAGGGAGTTTCCAAACACTATCCTCTCTCACCAGGGCCACTCCAACATCCACTACCCTACCTTGTACCTCTTTTATTACCCCATCCATGTACGGATTGAACAACCATGGAGACATGACACATCCCTGTTTCAACCCAACTTTCAAAGAGAAAAATTCACTTAGTTCACCATCCACACGCACTGCAGCCTTCACACCATCGTACATACTCTTCACAGCATTCAACAACTTCCCATCTACTCCATATATTCTTAACACTTTCCACAATCCATGTCTTCCACCCCATCATATGCTTTCTCCAAATCCATGAAAGCCGCATACAACTTCTTTCCCTTGTCTAGAAACTTTTCCACTAAAGATCTAAGAATGAATATCTGATCTACACAACCTCTTCCCTTCCTAAAGCCTCCCTGTTCTTCTCCAAAAATTTCTCTGTTCTTTCTCTAACTCTGTCAATAAGTATCCTACCATACACTTTTCCTATTATACTAAGAAGACAAATGCCCCTATGATTACCACACACTTCTTTTTCCCCTTTTCCTTTGTACAAGGGAATAATTATACCTAACTTCCAATCCTCCGGGACTCTACCTTCCTCCCAGGCCACTCTGCACATCTTGCACATCCATTCTGCTTCAGCATTTCACCACACACTCCATCAATTCCTTGGGCTTTCCCCGATTTAACTTTCTTCATTGCTTCCACAACTTCTATCCTACTGATTTCTTCCTGTCTTCTCACCTTCCTCCTTCTCCCAGCCATTCCCCAGACACTTATACTCGCATTACTTCCATCCTCTATGTTCAACAATTCCTTAAAGTGTTCTCTTCATCTGCTCACTTTTTCTCCCTTCTCCACTAGTAATCTACCATTTTTATCTTTCACTTCCCTGCTAACTTCACTTCCTCCCTGTCTTATATATATATGTTCTGGAAAGAGGTGATATATATATATATATATATATATATATATATATATATATATATATATATATATATATATTGTTACGGAACAGAGAAAACTGTCCCGCAAAGTTCCAGGTCCAAAACAAAGAGTTAGGTAAAATTACAAGTTAAAGTTTAATGCTCAAACTAACAACAAAACATTCAGGACTCATTAGGATAATGTAATGGCAAAAAACAGGTTAAATATATGGTTAACTGCAATAGCCTCTATTAACACGAAATTAGCAAGTGTAAATTTATCTAAGTCAGCCCTGATAAAATGACAATACTAGATAATACTCAGTGAATGCAAGATATATTATTACAGATACAAAATATTACCAATGATGGCCGACATCAAGAACCCCACATGAATTACAAAAACCTCACTAGGCCTACAAATTAACACCTTACGCTGCACAGTACAATAAAAAATGCAATAACAATTATACTCAAATTACACAGCTACTAGATGGTTGGAGACTTCCTGAGCACTCACAATAATAACAATTGTACAGGGGAGGACAGAGATGTGAACAAAATGAGGAGTAGATCTAAGTGGCAATAATGCAGAGACTGAGCTCATTATATAGGGGCCGGCAGAGCTTGATACAACTTGTAAGAAGGATGCGCAAATGAAGCCATGGGGACAAAGAGTTGACAATCCTGCTCTGAACAACAGAAAGAACGACTTACTCTACTATAGCGGTAGAAGGGGGGACTGAGGTAGAACACGCTCGTGATCAAACATGCAGCACACTGTACGTTAGAATTACACAAAGGATGATGAAATCATAGGCTATGTAACACCTCCCCACAAAGAAAAAAGAAATTTACAAAGGGAATTTCTTATTACTCCAAAACAACCTGTCTAAAGTCCAGATAAGCAATCTGCAACAACACTTTCTTTCCCCTTGACATGTTGCACGTCTAATGAACACTCCTGAAGAAGCAGACTCCATCTTGTCAATCTCCGATTTCCACCTCTAAACTCACTAAGGAACTTCAGCGGGCTACGATCGGCATAAATGACTATGGGGTCAAAACCAGAACACAAATAAAACAAAAAATGCTGTAAACCCAAAATCAAGGCCAAAAGCTCCCTCTCAATACTTGAATAGTTCCCTTGAGGTGGAGTGAACTTCTCACTGTAACAAGATACAGGGTGTTCAACACCCTGATCATCCTCTTGCAGCAAAACAGCCCCAGCTCCTGTATCACTTGCATCAACAGCCATCTTAAAAGGCTTAGCAAAATTTGGAGTAGCGAGCACTGGCTGGCTTAATAGGATAGCTTTAAGTTTGTTGAAAGAGGATTCACAGTTATCGGTCCAGACAAATTTAACTCCCTTTTTCAGTAGGTCTGTAAGTGGTGATACAAAAATTGAAAAGTTAAGAACAAATCTCTTGTAATAACATACCATTCCCAAAAATCTTTGTAGCTCTTTCCTACTTTTAGGTCTGGGAAGATCACTTATAACCTGAACCTTAGCTGCTGGTGGTGCAACATGTCCATCACCAATTATGTACCCAAGGTACTGAACTTTAGCTTGACCAAACTCACACTTTGATAAATTAGCTACAAGATTAGCCTGAACCAAACGCTCAAGAAATTTACTGACATGGCATAGGTGATCTTTCCAGTTGTCACTGAAGATTAATACATCATCAACACAAACAACACACCCTGCCAAACCCTCTGCCACAACACTCACGAGCTTCTGAAATGTGGCTGGTGCACCCTCCACACCATATGGCACCACAGAACATGCAAAAGTCCCTCCCAGTGTTACAAAACATGAGATCTCCCCAGCACGCTCAGTCACAGGTACTTGCCAGTATCCCTTTAACAAATCAAACTTACTTATGTACCTAGCCTTTCCGATCTTGTCTATGCAATCTTCCACACGAGGGAGAGGGTAAGTGTCTGTTTTGGTTATCTGATCAACACGTCTGTAGTCAATGAAAAGCCGCTGTGACCCACCTGGCTTAGGGACTAGAGTGACAGGAGAACTCCACTCGCTCTGACAGGGCTCAATCATCTTGTGGTCCAACAGGTAGCCAAGCTCCTTCTGGATGAGAGGAACTTTCACTGGGTTCACACGGTAAGGAGGCAGTTTAATTGGCTTTGCGTCTCCAACATCGACATCATGCATCAACACAGTGGTTCTTCCTGGAGTGGCACGGAACACTTGCGGGTACTCCTGCAGTAATGTCGAAAACTCCTGCCTTTCCTCGGGAGGTAGATGAGAAAGCTTAGTCTGGAGATCATTCATGATATCAGGATTCTTCCCCAAACTCTCACTTAGGCTCATGCTGCATGGGAGAACTTCACTTGCAGACTCGGGTGGAACAGCTGCAGTGCAGACTGGATTATTTTCGTCCCGCCTGTGATATAACTTTAGCATGTTGATGTGACATAGTTGCTTGTTCTTTCTACGATATGGTGTGGCGATGACATAGTTGACATCACTGAGTTTCTTCTCCACGAAATATGGACCACTGAACTTGGCTTGAAGAGGCCGCCTATGAACCGGCAGCAGAACCAAAACCCGATCTCCCGGCTGAAAGTGGCACAACCTGGACCCCCCACCACACCAAGTCTTCATCTTCTCCTGAGCAGCTCCCAAATTCTCTCGCACCAGCCGCAAAGCAGCGGACAGCCGCTCCCTGAACCCCACCACACACTCCAGCAGGCCGACGTCATCCTCCTCCGACAGCCAGCACTCCCTGAGCAACTCAAGGAGTCCCCCCACTTCACGGCTAAACAGCAGTTCAAAGGGTGAGAAGCCCAGTGATCCACTTGGAGATCCTCCCACGGCAAACACAACGAATGGAAGACCCCCATCCCAGTCCCTCTGATTTTCCAAACAGCACTTCCCGAGCATCGACTCGAGTGCTTGATGACATCTCTCCAACGCTCCCTGGGTCCGGGGATGGCAAGCTGAAGACGCGATCTGGGAGATGCCCAACTCCCCCAGAGACTGCCCGAAAACACCCGACATGAAATCACCTCCCCGGCCCGACTGCATCTCCCTGGGCAGACCAAACTTTGCGAAGAACCCCAGCACCTCCCCAACCACGCTCTTTGCTGAGACACTTCTAAGCAGAATGGCTTCAGGATAACGAGCAGCCACATCAATCATGGTCAACACATAAGAAAATCCTGAAGAAGTCCCAGGAAGAGGGCCCACAATATCCACCAACACGCGGGTGAAAGGCGCCCCAAAAGGAGGAACGGGAACCAGAGGTGCAACCCCTTCGGTCTGATTACACTTCCCCACAACTTGACAGGTGTGACAAGACTCACAATACCAGGAAACATCCCTGAAGATACCTGGCCAGTAGAAGTGTTTCAAAATGCGTGCCATAGTCTTCCTTACTCCAAGGTGTCCTGCCAAACTGGAATCATGAGCCACTCTAATGATATCCTGCCTACAAACACGAGGGACGACAACTTGATGTACAACCTCCCATTCACAGTCGGCTGATGCTGTTGAGGGTCTCCACTTCCTCATAAGTACTCCTGACTTTATATAATAACAAGTAGAAGCACCAGCTGACTCTTCCTCACTGCAAGCAGAGTTAGCTAGACCTTTCAACTCAGGGTCAGCAGCCTGCAACTCAACAAGCTCTTGACGAGACAAATTATCAACACTACGGGGTAGTGCCTCATCTGGTGAGTGGTCCAAATTAGCAAGAAAAGTGTCAGCTAAGATAACATCATCATCATCATTATCCTCTAAGTCACCAGTAACTTTAGACTTAGCCCTAGTGACAGCACATGCAGAGAACACATCAGGGACATCACAATCCTGGGTCTCAGTCACTGGTTCACAAGACAACTGAGGAGCTGGACACACTTGACTTCCACCAATATCATTTCCAAGTAAGAAAGTTACACCTGACATTGGGAGTGTCTCAACCAACCCAACCATAACAGAACCATTAACAAAACCAGACTCTAAATTCACTCTGCACAGAGGGACAGAGAAGTAATTATTCCCTACACCTTGTAAGATTACAGTTTCATCAGAGGAATTAACATTAGAGCCTAGAACACTGGTCAGTATAAGGGATTGGCAAGCACCTGTATCACGATATATTTTAACTGATTTCCTGTCATTACTGTCCAGAGGACTGACAAAACCATCAGACAGGAAATTAGCACATGAACTCTTGAGAGTGTCACCCACGTTACTGCTCAAAAGAGGAGCTCCATCATGAGAATTTGATTTACCCCTCAAAGCAGGTTCAGTTAACTCAGTTAAAGAATTCTGGGAACTCTCAAGGGTGGACACTAGACCAATTGACTGAATATTTAAAGACTCCTTTTTGTTCACATCACGCTGTCTCCTGAAACATTTCTCCGTAGTATGACCAAGCTTACTACAATAAGTATATTTACTTTTCTGAAATCTAGAGGTGAAGCTGGTATTTACTTCCTGAGAAACATCATCTTTATTCTCTTTCCTGTTACCTGTACTCTGAGTAGAGGCAACGTACTTACTCTCAGCTTTCCTTTTTTCTCTAGAATATCTCTTGTGAGTGAGAACATATTCATCAGCTAAAACTGCAGCATCAGACAAATTATCTATTCTTTTCTCATCAAGATATAGGCTTACATATTTATTAACACACCTTTTGAAGTCCTCCAGCAAAATCATCTGCTTAAATTTACCGAAATCAGAATCCACATTCTTAGAATTTAACCACTGCTCTAACAGATCTTCTTTGATTTTTGCATACTCAACATGGGATTGCTTATCTTGCTTATAAGTTGTCCTAAATTTTACTCTGTAGGCTTCAGGAACAAGTTCATAGGCCTTAAGAATCAAGCTCTTAACGACATCGTAATTATCAGATTGATCCTGAGGCAAAGATGCATAAGTTACTTGAGCTTTACCGGTGAGAACAGTTTGAAGCAGTACTGGCCAATACTTTTTGGGCCAATTAAAACCTGTAGCTACCCTCTCAAACAACTGAAAATACTTTGTTAAATCAGATTCATTTAAAGGAGGGACAAGTTTAACATTTTTAGCCACATCAAAATCATCAGAGCTAGATGATCCAGTTCCACCTTGTTTCATGCGATACTCATGGTCTGCCTGAATCCTAGCAAGTTCAACTTGTGCGTGAAACTCAGCCTCCTTAACACGACCCTCCTGCAAGGCTAGCTGTAACTTAGCTAATTCAATCTGCGTTTGCTCATTTGGAGGAGTTACATTAAACAAGCTTTCATTAATCATGTCAACAAATTGATCTTTAGAATGATGAGAGCGAACAACAATTCCCAATTGTTGAGCAACAAGCTTAAGTTCATTCTTTGTTCTGTTTTCTACACCCAACACTGTTTTTTTTTTTTTTTTTTTTTTTAATAACAGAACGGAGGAAGGAAAAATAAATGGAGAAAAAAAATAATCCATACACCAGATTACTGGTGTCCTCTGTTCATAAAGTATCTGTAACAGTTAGACTTGAACAGTTGTAGGTTGAAATTTGGAGGAAAACAACTCTGGGGAAGCGAGTTCCAGAGAGATGCAGTTCGGGGAATGAAAGAATTCTGATAGGCAGAAGTTCTGCAATATGGTTGAGTGACATTCCAGTCATGAGCGCTACCAGATGCCCGTGTAGCACGAGGGAAGGCATGGAGAGGTGGCACCATGGACGCAACTTCGTCTGAGCATTTGCCAAAAAATATCTGTAAAATAATGCAAGGGAGGCAACATTCCTTCTTACTTGCAGGGGAGGTAGTTTATATGTAATGGCAGGGTTGTTAATGATTCTAACAGCTTTATTCTGAATTTTGTCTAGTTGTCTTAATGCAACCTCTCCACAACCATTCCACAAGGGTGAGCAATATTCAAGCTGAGAGCGCACATGACTCTTATAAATTATAGCTAACTGCTCATCGGCGAAGAAGTTACGGACTCTGTACAATAATCCAAGTTTCTTTGAGGCGGTTTTAGCAAGTGATCTGACATGAGAGGTCCAGCTGAGGGCACTGTTAAGTGAGACACCAAGAATTTCAATACTTTTGGAGATGGGAATACTAGTAGCACTGAAGGTAATGTACGAATCTGGCAATATCTGTCTATTAGTAAACTGTATATATTTAGTTTTACTAGCATTAAAAGAGACAAGGTTGTTTTGTCCCCATTCACAGATTGTAGATAGATCTTGATTTATGGAGATGGCTGTATTGAGTTGAGAGGTAGAGATATTAGACTTTGTAAATGGATGTCTGAGTGTGAATGAACTATGTAGTGTTGAGTCATCTGCATATGAGTGAATGGGATTGTGAGTGACAGATAAGAGATCATTAATATGAACCAGAAATAGGGTTGGCGCCAGAACTGATCCCTGCGGCACGCCGGCGTTAATTGAGTGGAAATTCGAATATACATCATCTACTTTTACTCTTATTTTCCTGTCACTAAGATAAGAAGAAATCAAAGGAACAAAAGACGTTAGTCCATAGGAAGGGAGTTTGGACAGCAGGGAACGGTGCCATACTCTGTCGAAAGCTTTAGAGATATCAAGAGCTACTGCATGAGTTTCTCCAAAAAGATCAATTGATTGATGGATGGTATGAGTTAAGAGATTGAGTATGTCAATGGTGGATCTTTCGTGGCGAAAACCGTATTGTCTATCATTAATTAAGTTGTTGGATTCAAGATGTTTAACAATATGCTTATTAATTAAAGTTTCAAATACCTTACCAAGAGAAGATGTGATAGCTATTGGTCTGTAATTGGAGGGGTCAGACGAACTTCCTTTCTTCGGAACTGGGTGGATATTGGCTTCTTTCCATGAATTTGGGAATAAAGAAGTACGTATGCATAATCTGAATAATTTAGCTAGGACAGAGGCAAGTTCAGGGGAACACTTTTTCAAAACAATTGGCGGAATTCCATCTGGACCTGGAGCTTTGTTGGTAGGTAAATTGTCTAGGATGGATTTTACAAATCTTGTCTGTATTTTAAGTGGGGCAATTTCGGGAGAATCAAGTTCCAGTACTGAGACATTCTGGCTGGTATCATCTATGGTAGAGTTTCTTGCAAAGGTACTAGCAAAGATATCTGCTTTCCCACGTGGGTCATTTGTAATATTGCCATCTGAAGATTTTAGTGGGGGAATGGAAGATGACTTGTTAAAGTTATTATTGAAAGAATTAAGAGTTGACCAGAATATTCTATTGTCATTAGGGTTGTTAAGTAGTTTTGATGCTTGCTTTTGAAGAAAGTTTGATTTAGATAGATTTAATACAGCTTTTGCATGATTTCTACCAATTTTAAATTGGGAGAGTGATTCAGGTGTTTTTGATTTTAAGTAAGAGTTATATGCTAATGACTTTTGGGCTGTTGCTCTGGCACAATTGCCATCAAACCATTTTGGAGAGTTTGATCTTTTAGTGAATTGTTGACTTGGTATGAATAAATCCATACCAGCTAGTATTAAGTCACAAATGTGGGACTGGGTAGAATTGGGATCACTAGAGAAGAAAGACTGCCATGGAACATCAGCAAGATAATTTCTAAATCCATCCCAGTCTGCCCTGTCAAAGTGCCATCGGGTCACCCTGACAGGTTCGGAATGGGGAGGTGTAGGAGGGTTAACTAATGAGGCTTTGATGAGATTGTGGTCAGAGGATCCAAGTGGTGACAGTACCTCTATCCTGTATTGATCTGGATTATTTGTCAAGAATAAATCCAAGAGATGGGCATTATGGTCAAGATTATCAGGTATTCTGGTTGGTTGCTTTACCAACTGGGTGAGATTAAACGATTCCGCAAACAGCTCGCCTTCTAGACCAGCCTCGTCAGTCCGGGCAGAATGCAATAACCATTCAACATTGTGTATGTTAAAATCACCCAAAATGGTAATTTCATTGCCAAGGGCAAGGTCAAGGTTACTCAACTGAGTGGATATGGAATCAAATACACTGGGTTCCGAAGAAGCATTGGGGGAACGATAAACTACACAGATATATTTGGTAATGTTTTGGCAATTTAATTTATATAATGAGTAATCAAAACTGGATGAAGTGAAGTTTAAAATAGTATCAACTGCATATTGGGATTTGATATAACAACAGGTGCCGCCCTTGTTTCGAAAGTTTGTAAGGAGATGGTAACCGGGAAAACAAAATGGAGATATATCGGTAGAGGGTGAGATTTGTGGTTCTTTGAGGAAAAGGGCCAAAGGGGATATGGACTGAAGGAAAAAATGAACTGAGTTTAAATTTGTGGTAAGGCCGCGGATGTTGGTAAAGAATAAGGCCGCACCGTCACCTCTTCGCCGACGAGCATTCCCGGAAATAGCAACAGTCGCTGCTGGCACAGTCGCTTGATAGCGACCGGGAGGACCCTGTGCCTCCAGCCCTACCCTGCCGGTGGTGGCAATCCGAGATACCACCTCATTTGATTGTGAGATTGCAGCAGCCATTACTAAAGATGTGAATAGAAGGTGTGATATGTTATGCGCATGTAGTGTGGTGTAGACAGTTGAAGGTAGAGGTATAATGAGAGTATGCTGGCCTACTCTCTGTGTAAATGAATCCACTGAAAATGTTCAGACAAGGGAGATGGTCAGGAGCAAGTCCTGAGGGCTGGTGAAACAGGAGCTCCAGCTCTCCCTGTCGCCAGCTTGCCATCAACCTCGGGAGTACTGCCCTGTTCGACAAAAAATCTTTGGCTTCATCAAGCGTAGTAATAGTAGACATCTTGAATAAATCACAGTCACAAAATATCAAGCAATATCCTTATGATAATATACTGAATATCCTGATAAGAGGTCGCCAAATTTATGTTACGGAACAGAGAAAACTGTCCCGCAAAGTTCCAGGTTCAAAACAAAGAGTTAGGTAAAATTACAAGTTAAAGTTTAATGCTCAAACTAACAACAAAACAACATTCAGGACTCATTAGGATAATGTAATGGCAAAAAACAGGTTAAATATATGGTTAACTGCAATAGCCTCTATTAACACGAAATTAGCAAGTGTAAATTTATCTAAGTCAGCCCTGATAAAATGACAATACTAGATAATACTCAGTGAATGCAAGATATATTATTACAGATACAAAATATTACCAATGATGGCCGACAACAAGAACCCCACATGAATTACAAAAACCTCACTAGGCCTACAAATTAACACCTTACGCTACACAGTACAAGAAAAAATGCAATAACAATTATACTCAAATTACACAGCTGCTAGATGGCTGGAGACTTCCTGAGCACTCACAATAATAACAACTGTACAGGGGAGGACAGAGATGTGAACAAAATGAGGAGTAGATCTAAGTGGCAATAATGCAGAGACTGAGCTTATTATATAGGGGCCGGCAGAGCTTGATACAACTTGTAAGAAGGATGCGCAAATGAAGCCATGGGGACAAAGAGTTGACAATCCTGCTCTGAACAACAGAAAGAACGACTTACTCTACTATAGCGGTAGAAGGGGGGACTGAGGTAGAACACGCTCGTGATCAAACATGCAGCACACTGTACGTCAGAATTACACAAAGGATGATGAAATCATAGGCTATGCAACAAATATATATATATATATATATATATATATATATATATATATATATATATTTATTTATTTATATATTTGCCTTACTGACCAGGGGCTTCAGCCAAAATGGTCTATAGGCACCAAAAAAAAAAAAAAAGGCAGTTGTCAGCTGCCAAGTGCGAGTGTGGCATGAGGATGAATCTCCTGGCTCTACCAGACACGATGGATTACTGTCTGACTCCTGAAGAGGAGTTCTTGTTCATGGAGAGCGACCTGGAAGACCAGCAGTTGCGATTGGACCTCGCTATATACGTGCTTCAACAAAGAAAAATATAGAAGGCACTTCAAGTCACACGTACGACATCCCACGAAACCCTACAGATGCGTCACGTTATCCTGACGACACACTATGATCATCCCTATTAAAAAAATAAAAAAAAGCCTATGTCCCACTGTCAGGAACTTTCCCACGACACACCACAATCTTCATGTCTTCATGTGTCGCCGCATGTCGTCATGAGTAACGTGGCGAGAGTTAGGCTGGGTTTACACATTCAAGAATCGGAGCCACGATGCTTCACAATAAGACAAAATGGCGGGAATCGTGTAGAAACGGCATATACTGCAACAGTATTCGGAGCACTTCGTGAGATAATTCCCAGGTTTCTTGATGTGTGGTGGGAATGTCCCAAGGCATGCCGAAAGTTTTTGTGGCCAAAAACTTTTGTGGCCTATGCCTAAAAGTATCAGAATTTGTGAAACAATCAAGAATATCTTACTGACACCGTTGTGGTATCGTTGTAGCTACTTAAAAGTATCGGCGTGATTCTTAGTGGTTCAGAAAACACAGTGAAGGAACAACGATGTCCGTCGTGTTAAAAAACCGTTGGCGAAGACATTACGAATTGGCAATGTTGCCCTCTCAACCAACAGTCCTACGTACCAACGTGGGGGGAAATGATGTGGCATATAAAAGGGTCTGGGGAGGTGGGCTCGCCCCCAGTTGTGCCCCCAGTATTTCCCAATCGCAGCCCAGGCTCCAAGGGTTCCCTCCAAAAGGTAACTTGCATTTCCAGGCGGGGACCAACCTGTGCACACAACCCATCAAATAACTCTTCGTCGATCCGCAAAAAATTTATGTAGAGCACAGGATCCTCTCTTGACAATTCCGTCATCAGGTTGTCATAATGACCTTGTGCTGGTCTCCTTGTCAGGTAGGGTTTCACCCACAGTCTGTGTTTCCTCTTCTTGTGTCACCGCAGCTCATGTAACAACCTGCAAACATCCAGTATCAGGGCATTCATTAGCTGTTGCTGGAAGAGGTATAGTATCACAAGGTCCTTTTCTAGCACAAGGTCCATGCTGCTGTTGTTTTCTCTACAGTTGCGAGTACCACTCTGAATGCCTCCTTCAGGGTACACCCCTTTTGTACTCGGGACACCGGTGCTACAAACCATGCAAGACATTCGGCAAAAAACGTAAGTACGTCGTATTAGCATCCTGCTGGTGACTCGTTGTTTATACGATAATCTTGGTGAATCAGGAGGCATCCTTGGTGATACAATTACGACATTTGTAATGCACTTGTAATTCTGTTGTGATACTCGTTGTAACATCGTTAGCAATTCATATGGCCATCTTGGACGATCACGAACCATCAGCAATCATGGCATTTTCACCACGAATCCCACCCTTTCGCCTGTCGTGAAGCATCGTGGCTCTGATTCTTGAAAGTGTAAACCTAGCTTTAACGATGAAGTAGCGCTGACGTGGAGAACTTGGTCATTCTTCGTGGTTCTTGGCGCTACGACAATTTTTGGAATGTTCAAAAATTGTCGGCGTGGGCGCTGACAAGGAGGAGAACGTGACATGTCGTGACCGTAACTGCATTCGTCTTAGCTGCGACTTAGCATGTCTTAGCGTGCCTTAGCTTGTAGTACATAAGAACATAAGAAGAGAGGATAACTGCAGTAGGCCGGTTGGCCCATGCTAGGCAGCTCCTAGAAGAGTAACTGAACTACTAGAATGAGATAAGAATAGCAAAGAAGAAGGCTCTCCCCCGCCCTCCAAACCCTCCAGCCGAAGCCGGCAGGAAAAAGTCAGAAAGAACACCACGCCGTATAGAAAAACTAGCGTGGACATTTTACAGGAAAGTGTGAAAGGAGAATAGAGACTATCATAGTGTAACCTGAAAAGAAATTTTTTTTGAATTAGTATTGGTTATAAGATTTCTTTATTCTATATCCACCCCTTGTTTGTCATATGCTTATCTAGCCTATGCTTGAAACTCTCAATGGAAGAGGCAGCAACTACTTTACTAGGTAGCTTATTCCATTTGTCTACTACTCTATTCCCAAACCAATTTCTACCGATTTCCTTACTGAAACGGAATTTTTCTAGTTTGAAACCATTATTTCTAGTTCTATCCTGTATGCTCACTTTAAGTACCTTGTTAATATCTCCCTTATTTATACCATTCATCCACTTAAACACCTCAAATAAGTCTCCCCTTACTCTACGCCTCTCCAGCGAATGCAGACTTAGTCCTTTCAGTTTGTCTTCATATGACAGGTTCCGGACGTCATGTATCATTTTAGTCATTCTTCTCTGTACATTTTCTAACGAGTTAATATCCATTCTATAGTAAGAACACCAAAATTGTACTGCGTAGTCTAAATGTGGCCTTACTAATGCTAGATAAAGTTGCAGTATTACTTTTGATGACCTATTGCTCACGCTTCTTGAAATAAATCCTAAAACCCTATTTGCTTTATTTCTCTCATTAATACACTGTTGCCTTGGTTTAAGGTCATTACTAATCATAACTCCTAGATCTCTCTCGCATTCCGATTTGCTAATTTCTTTGTTATCTAAGCTGTATTTAGTATCTCCAATGGTCTTGCCTACGTTAAGTACTTTACATTTTTCAACGTTAAATTCCATTTGCCAAGTTTTAGACCATTTGGACAATGTATCGAGGACTTTTTGTAAGTTATGGCAATCGTCAGTAGAGTTAATGATACGCCCTAGTTTTGTATCGTCGGCAAATTTGCTGATGCTGCTATTGACTCCTAAATCTAGATCATTTATATATATGATAAATAATAAGGGACTGAGTACTGAACCCTGTGGTACACCGCTAGTTACTAATCCCCAGTCCGACTTAGTTCCATTTATTAATACTCTCTGTTTTCGTCCTTTCAGCCAGGATTCTATCCATTTTAAGATATCGCCGTCTATACCGTGTGCTCGAACCTTTCTAACTAACCTTTCGTGTGGTACCCTATCAAAAGCTTTACTAAAGTCCAGATAAATAACATCGTAAGCTTTATCGCTATCTACTGCCTCATAGACCTCCGAGTAGAATGACAACAAATTTGTGAGGCAGGATCGTCCTTGCCTGAATCCGTGCTGACTTTCGTTTATAAGATTAAATCTTTCTAAGTGTTCTCTAATTTTATTTGCCAAAATTGACTCTAACATTTTTCCTACTATTGACGTTAGACTTATCGGACGATAATTCGACGCAGCTGATTTATCACCCTTTTTTAAAGATGGGCACTACGTTTGCGGTTTTCCACGCCTCTGGAACTTCTCCTGAACTTAAAGAGTCATTAAATAACGTTAAAAATGGCTGACATAATTCTTCCTTGGTTTCTTTTATAATTTTTGCATATATATATCGTCCGGACCTGGTGATTTTTGAGGTTTTAACTTATTAATTTCTTTCAATGCGTCCTCCTTACTAATGGTTATTTTACTAAGAATATTTTCCGTATTTTCATGGTAAATATTTGCTGCTTGAGGGACCAGGCTTAGATTTTCCCTGGTGAATACTGATATGAAATAATTATTTAGGATGGAGCACATTTCTTTATCTTCACTGGTAATGTCACCTGATTCTGTTCTGAGTGGTCCTATCCTATCTTTATTTTTCGTTCGGTACATTTGATAAAAACCCTTGGGGTTTTCTTTTGATTCACTGGCAACCTTAATTTCATAACTTCTCTTTGCTTTTCTTATCTCCCTCTTTACTGTCGTAGCTTGTCGTAACAATGTCTTTTATTTGTCTTAGCACTAACCTGACTGTGTCGTGAAATGGCCGTTTAGGCCTACCGTTTAAGGTATGATTGTGGCATTTCACCAAGATCATACTTCGAGGGGTAAGATCGTGGTGATCAGGGCCGTTCTCGAAGATGAACTTGAATATGGGACACGGGCCTTAATGGTACTAATAACATCCAGGCTTTTGCGATTAACCCTCTTATAAATGATCCCGTTTATCTTTAGCTTTCAGTCATCATTATATTCTTGTTTTTCTTTGGCTCTCAGTCATTAATCTCGTTTATCTTTAGCCGTCATTAATCTCGTTTATCATTGCTTCCATTCTTAATCTCGTTTATCTTTAGCTCACTCTTTAATCTCGTTTATCTTTAGCTCAGTTATTAATCTACTTTATCTTTAGCTCAGTCATTAATCTCGTTTATCTTTAGCTCAGTCATTAACCTCGTTTATTTTTAGTTCAGTCACTAATATCGTGTATCTTTAGCTCAGTCATTAATCTCGTTTATCTTTAGCTCAGTCATTAATCTCGTTTATCTTTACCTCAGTCATTAATCTCGTTTGTCTTTAGCTCAGTCATTTTTCTCTTGTTTATCTTTAGCTAAATCACTGATCTCGTTTATCTTTAGCTCAGCCATTAATCTCGTTTACCTTTAGCTCATTTAGAAGAGTTAATGGTGTTAGTTGTAATGATGATGCCCCCTTAGCCTCACTCTCAACTCGAATGGGCCAATTAAAGGGTACACAATCATGAGCAAGTTAATTATTCCCGTTTTTCTCGAACTTGGCTTTAAACTGCCATTTCTCCATCTTGAATGCTGTAACAGTAGATGAGCACTAAAATAGGATGTTAGCCACGAAGAAGTGCCACGAGAAGGATGTAGAGCTGTAGTATTCTCTTTCTCTGTCACTGAGCTACGTGAAATAAGCTGCAAAAGGATGAATATCTGGACCAAGTTAGTGTATATGAAGTATAGTCTCATAGTTCATTCACTTAATCCTGGCACAAATTTTCATCCTTTTGGAGCTTATTTTATGGAGCTCATTGACAGAAAAAGACAACTGTGGCTCTAAATACTTTCTGTGGCACTTCTTTGTGACTGGCAGCACAATCTTGTCTTAACCTTTTGCTATAACTCAGCATCCACGATGGACCGATGGCAACTCCAGGACAAGGTCGAGTGAACAAAGTACAGTATAGAAAATGGGCCCGCATTCTCGTTGGTAAAGGAAGCTCCCTAACATCACTTTCTTAGCGTTTATTTTGCTTGCTAACCGTTACCATTCTCTTCTGTCTCGCTTAAATCATTCTAATATCTCCATACTCTGTATAAATAAGGTAAAAAATTATATCAAATAACAGTATCCAAGAATATATTGGTAAAAAAGGAGCTGCTGGGAGTCTCCATAACTAACGAGATTACGGGTCCAAGTCTTCACATGAATCTCTGTTCCCTCCATGACGTGTGTGCATCGTAGGAAACAGAGTCGTGATGAAGATGATGATGATGTTGATGATGATGATGATGATATACCTCCTCTTGCCTCTCGGGCAGCTTGTGGGACGACCAGTTGTGTCTGGAGAGTATGTACCGTAGTTTGATTTATTCTGCCCTTAATGAACTGAACCGTCATTTTTCAAGTGTGTGTGTGTGTGTGTGTGTGTGTGTGTGTGTGTGTATTACACATGAAGAGAGGAATGAAAAACAAATTAAATGTCTTTAAAAATCCATACACCAGATTACAGGTGTTCCAAGAATAAACTAAAAAAGGACTTCTCTCAGTCAATAGGTTAACATCTTCAGAACTGGAGTAGTGGGAATAAAGAAATTGTTGTCACTTTACACACTGAAATGATTTATATTGTTTCTACAGTAACTCCATCTACACGAGACGTCTACTCGATTTGATAAAAAATAAATCTGAACATTTCAAGAAGGCTTTAACCCCCACCGTCATGGGAAGCATCCTTTGGGAATAGGTCCATGGGGAAATGGGTTCAAGAAGGAACATAGATAAAAAGGGTAAAATTGGACACTGGGATCTTCTTCCAAGGAGGGACTGGCCATCCACGATTCCAGCCAATGCCGGTATGCACGATCATACGATTTTACCTGGGCAACGCCGGATACCCCTACTGGTTCAGAATATTTACCTTCACTCTTCATACATACTCTCAAGTCGCATTCTCCCCACCACATACCCTAGTTTGTTCTGCATAATTTATCCCTTAAATCTTCAGTTACTTAAAACACTGCGCACAGGTCCTTCTCAGAACCACTCCAAGCTGCGTTAATAATCAAGTGGAATGTACTCATTTTTCAAGCAGTGTGTGTGTGCGTGCATGTGCGTGTGTGCGTGTGCGTGTATATGTGTGTGTGTGTGTGTGTGTGTGTGTGTGTATGTGTGTGTGCGTGTTTGCTTGCGTGTGTGTGTGTGTGTGTGTGTGTGTGTGTGTGTGTGTGTGTGTGTGTGTGTGTGTGTGTGTGTGTGTGTGAGTTCTTGTGCGTGTGTTTGTGTGTGTGCGTGTGCGAGTGCATGTGCGTGTGCGTGTGTGCGTGTGTGTTCTTACCTAATTGTTCTTACATAATTGTATCTTTACAGAAATGAGTCAAGCTCGTACTGCCCCGTGTCTTAAACCATATTTATCGTACATATCCTTAAATTTATGAATTGTCTGAGCACACTATTTCATTCTGTAGTGCATTCCACTTATCAATTGCTCTATTTGGGAAACTAAATTTCCTTACGTCTTTTTCACCTCTCTTTTTATGCAGTCTTTTGCAGTGTCCTCTTGCTGATGTATCCCCATAGGTTATGTAATCATTTATGTCTATTTTGTCCTTCCCTGATATGCATTTATATATCATAATCATGTCTCCTCTTTTCCTTCTCTCCTGTAGTGTAGGCAGATTCAGTTTTTCTAGTTTTTCTTCGTAGCTTAGATCCCTTAAGCTTGGTACGGTACCTATCTTGTAGCGGCCCTTTGAACCTTTTCAATCTTATTTTATTATTATTATTATTATTATTTTTTTTTTATTATTTTTTTTTTTAGATGAGGACTCCAGACTACTGATGCATACTCCAGGGTTGGTCTGATGAATGATGTTATTATCTTTCTTAGCATGTCTTCATTTATGTATGTGAATGCTATTCTCATATTTGCAAGCAGTGTATACATGTTCCGTACCTTCGCACTGATGTCAGCCGGAGATAGTCTATTATTAATAATCACACCTAGTCCTTCTCTTTTTCTGATGTGTGTAGGGTTTTGTTTCCTAACTTATAATCCCAGTCAGATCTTTTTCCACAATTAGCAAACTTGATTACATGCCACTTGTCCACACTGAATTCCATTAGCCATGTATTGCTCCATTCATGAAGTTTGTTTAATTCTTGTAGCTCTTTACAAGAGTTTGCATTAGTAACTGACCTTTGTATTTTTGTATCATCGGCAAACGTATATAGATAGCTTTCATTTCCAATGTTGCTATCTGTATCATTTATATACACTAAAAACATGATTGGTGCCAGCACTGAGCCCTGTGGAACTCCGCTAGTCACTTCTCTCCATGATGAGTAATTTCCCCTTAGTACTGTTCTCATTTCTCTCTTTTTTTTTTTTTTTTTTGAGAAAATCTTGCATCCAACAATACAGTTTGCCTCGAATTCCTCCTTGATGGTACAGTTTCCATAAAAGCTTTTGGTGCAGTACTTTGTCAAATGCTTTCTTGAAATCTAAATAGATACTGTCCACCCATACTTCTCTTTTCTGTAATGTTTCTGTTACTCTATCATAGTAGCTCAACAGATTAGTAACACAGGGTTTTCCTTTTCTGAAACCAAACTGTCTTTCTGTTTTCATATTGTGTTCTTCTAGATGATTTACCCAAGCTTTTCTTATCAGCTTTTGTAATACATTGCTTACAACACTGGTTAGTGATAATGGTCAGTAGTTGAGTGGATTTTGTCTATTTCCTTTCTTGAATAAGGGAACAATGTTTGCTTTCTTCCAAATATCAGGTAATTTACCTTGTCCCAAGGATTCTTTGAAAATTAAAAATAATGGTTTACTTAACTCCTTTGCACATTCATGTAGCACCCAGTATGAAATTTCATCAGGACCATTTGCTTTTCCTTTGTCTAATTTACTTAGCTCCTCCTGTATTTCTTTTCATGTTATTTGTATATCTGGTAATATGTGTGGGCATGCCTGTTAAATATCATCCCTCTCAAAATTATTTTCTTCTGTAAAAACTGACTGGAAATTCTTATTTAGTGCATCACAAATAACTTTCTCTTGTGTATAAGTGATCCCCTCATCCGTAATGGATTGTATTTTATCTTTTACTTTGGTTTTGCTTCTGATGTAGCTGTATAATAGCTTCGGTTGATTACTACTTTTATTTATGATATCCTCCTCAAATCGTTTTTGGGCTTCCTTCCATATTCTTGTATAATCGTTTCTTGCCTGTTTATAGTTGTTACATGCCCCCTCACTATTGTGTCATTTGTATCTATTCCACAAGAAATCTCTTTTTTTCTTTTGATTTTTTTACATTCCGTAGTGAACCATTTCTTTATTTTCTTTTCTGCTTCTTTTGTGCTGTGGGATGTACTTCTGGACTCCTATTTCATAAAGTTCACAGAATTTTTTATATATAGCATTTAAATCTTGTCCTCTAAGCTCCTTTTCCCAATCATTTTCTAAGAAGTACTTCTTTAGGTCATGATACTTTCCCTTTTTATAATTTAGGGTCGTTTTGTAACTTTCATTGCTGTTAACTATGTCATATGCAATCTTGAAGTTGCAATTTAGTACTGCATGGTCGCTTTTGCCAAATGGAGGGTGATACATTAATTTGTCAATACCGTTTTCTTGCCTAGTAAATATAAGATCTAGCACTGAGGGTGCATCGAGTCCTCTTTTTATGGTGCTTTCCCTTACATGCTGCGTTAGGAAAAACTCCTGCACGAGATCCAGGAGCTTTAGGCCCCAACAGCTTTCTTGGCTTATTATATGTAGAATATTCCAATTTATATTTGTATTAAAATCTCCAGTTACAGTAGTATAATTCTTTCCTATTTCTCTTCTATTCTATGTAGTAATGCTCTTAAACTCTGAATTGTACTCTCTGCCAAATCCTCATATTCGCCTCTTTCCCATGTGTTTGATCTGGGTGGCATGTACAAATTGGCTACAATTACTTTCCTTTCAGATGTGTTGATCTCTACTGCAATCAGTTCTACTTGTGAGGGTATATCTAGTTCTCTTTCTTTGACTTTTAGATTTTTCTTTGTTAATATTGTAATTCCTCCTCCTTTTTTTAAGTTCCTATCTCTTCTCTATATATTGTATTCCTCTAAATCATTAATCTCTAATAATTTAGATACCATTCCATTCACATTTGAGTACATCAACTTAATCATCTTATTTACATGCTTGTCATGACTTGGTTTTACTACCTTCCTCCTTTTTATTCCCTCCAGTTTATGTACCACTTTCTAACCTGCAATCCGATTACTTTGTAAAAAAATGTATTCTTCTCCTCCTCTGATCTTCCCTCGTTCTTTGTTTTTGCTTCCTCCCTCTTCTCTTTCAGTAATTCCAGTTCCTCTTGTGTTAGGCATCTTTTTATCCATACATTTTTGAAATCCTCTTTTTCCATGAGTTTCTTTGCATTTTTTAGTATCTCCTCCACAGTGTTTACACTCTGGAAAGTTACCTTTAAGGGCCTTGACTTATTTCTCTCTTATTTCCCTAACCTTTTGTGTTCTTCTATGTCTTTATTACAGATTTCCTATGATACTTCCTTCAATATGCTCATTACATTTGCCATCTCCTTTTTGTCTCTCGAGATCTTGTTTCTTATTTCTTCCTCTTCTATATCAGTGAATACTATAGAATTGCTGATATCTACTGAATCTCTGACCAATTTAGGGTTGTTTTGGATTATTCTTTTTACTTCCTTTTTAATGTTTTTTTTTTCCTTCCATCCTTGTTTCTAAGTCTTTCTTTACTTTCACCATTTCAGCATATGTGGTTTCCACATCATTTTCGCAGCTTTGCACAGCTTCATTCACATGTGTTATCTTCTCCTCAATATCACTGCTCTGATCTATCAGATTGCTTGCTTGCCTAATTGCCTCTGTATCATTTTTGAACTCTTCCATAATGCTCTCGTGGTTGACTACTGTACCTGCCATTTCACTAATTTTCCTCCTACGTTAACCCACCTCTGCTGTCAGCTCATCTATTGTTGTGTCTTTCTTGTTGATTTCTTTTCCTAATTTTTCTGTTTCTTCCTTCTGTCAGTGCAGCTGTTTCTTGATTTCATCAGTTTCATTCTGAAAAGCCATCTCTAATCTGCTTACTCGTTCCACCAGTTTATTGTAAGTCTCCATTTCAACCAGTTCTTGGTAGAAATCATCATTCTGCTTTCTACATTTATCCCTTTTCTTTTCCAAATTTGGTTTACTAAAGTAGGCCATCATGCAGTACCAAGAGCACAGATTCTACTTACAGTACATTCCTTGATGCAGAGTCGCAGGCTAAACAACTGATCAGCTGATCTTGTGCATTTTTGCACTAATTTCTTTACTATCTGAACAATGGTCTTACTTATAACTTTTTTTTATCAGTCTAACCTGGTACAGAGCTTGACTCATATAAAGATACTAATTTAGGTATAACCACTGACCAGGTTTTGGCCAGTTACGGAGTGGTGTTGATGTGCGTCCACTCTGCTCGGCGCCTGGTGTGTGCATGTGTGTGTATTTGTGTGTGTGTGTGTGAAAACAGTAGTGATACACAGCATAGAAAATTACCATGCCCATATGGACAAGTAAACAGACTAGAAACAGGTGCTCAGCATTGACAACAGGGAAAGCTTACAGTACTGCTTATTACTACACAGTGTTATTAAGGCACGGATACTTTTGTTCTTCATCACCACAGTATGTCTCAGTCTTGCCACAGTTTACGACTTGGAACCATAAATTTATCGTCCATGTCCCTACAATGGTTCTAGGTAAAAGGTATGGACAGGTTAAACTAAAGAGGTTATTGGCAAAAGTTGTGCCGGCCCAGGAATCAAACCCAAGACCTGTTGGTTGGAAGCCGAGTATCGTTCAGGTAAATTCACTGCCACCTGTAGGGTGTTCCTAAATCCACGAGAAAAAAACCCCATACTCTCCATCTTTATATCTATCTCTCTATCTGTCTATCTATTTATCAATCTATCCATTTATTTATTTATCTATCTATCTATCTATAGCCAAACGCCTTGATACCCTAATGAGTGACAACAAGCGAATCTCCTACGTCATCTTGTCTTCTGGCATCTGGGTCCTCTCTCTGCAACTCACACCTCAATTCCTCATACGCCTCTCCATGCCATCTCTTCATCTTATCTTCTGTCTCCCCCTCCACCTCTCCTTGTCAGTCTCTCATTCTCCATCACCCCCACAGTATTTCTACTGCTTTCTGGCACATCTACATCAACACCACAACACATCTGCATGTACTTACGAACACTGTATTGTAAAATATGGGCGGTGAATGTCTGCTGGTAGATGGGATAATCTAATATACAATAGCAGTAGCTGTGTGTGTGTGTGTGTGTGTGTGTGTGTGTGTGTGTGTGTGTGTGTGTGTGTGTGTGTGTGTGATTTGGGCAGCAGAAACTACACATTCAAATCGCACCAAAATTGGTACAAAAATCGCATAAAATTCGCTGATGTGAAAAAAATTGGTCCCACCACAATTGAAAAACTTTTACTATATTTAATGAGCGATCACATTATGACCAAAATTCGCTGCTCCCGGAGCCCGGCATAAGATCTCCGAAGAATTTTTTGCCCAGAGGTAGAACTGAAATAAACTGTAGCAGTAACCGTGTGTGTGTGTGTGTGTGTGTGTGTGTGTGTGTGTGCGTACTTTGGACTTGCATTCGGTCAACTTGGGTTCCATTCCCGAAGCTGCAAATAAAACGATCAATTGGTTAGCTGCAAAAAATCCAGGTGACAATGTGACACTAGAACAGCACATAAACGCATGAGCCCTCCACAGGAGCAAATGCGAGGGGCCCGAAGGGCCCACAAGCACTTGTTACAGTTATAACTCACAACGCCTCACAACAGAAGAACAGAGTAAACACGATTCCCTTCATGTACATGACCCATTCAGGAAAAAAAAAAGCTTCTCTCCATATCAGTCTCACACTTCCTCAAGTCAGACAAATAAATGAATGAGTAGGTGAATTAGTGACAAATTATTGGCTGGGGCTTACGCTTTGTCTGGAGAACGATGATTCACATTAATTGATTATTTAGGTGGCATTACTTGACATTCGATGTATCTGATGACAAAAACACACCAATCTGAAGAAAGTGTGGGTAGACAGACAGATTGCTGGAGAGACAGCCAGACATAGATATACAGTAGACTGATAAATATAACTAGACAGTCAGATAGATTGATACACACACAGATACGCAAACACACAGACAGATACGAATATATATATATATATATATATATATATATATATATATATATATATATATATATATATATATATATATATCGTTTCATTTCGTTTCGTTTTTAAAGGCTCCAACATGCTTGCATGTGTCGGCCTTGGTCACCTAATGGCGGCTTTCCATGCTGCACGATCCATTGCAGCCTCCCTGTTCAGTCCCTTAACCCAAAGGTCGCACTTAATGACCTCGTCCCATGTCTTTCTCGGTCTACCCCTCATAACCCCACCCCCAATATTAACACTTCTCACCTTCCTCACCCAATTTTCATCCCCCATCCTCTCCACATGTCCAAACCACCTCAATCTACCTCTCCTCATCACAACACCAATACACTCCAGTCCCATCCTACTTCTCAACTCTTCCATTGTAAACCCAGCCTCTCCAGGCCTTGGACGCAGGGACGCACTGCACATCCACCTAATCATTGTCATTTCTGTACGTCTGAGCCGGCGAATATCTTCCTCCTTCACTGCCCAGGTCTCACTGCCATACAGCATTACACTCCTAACACATGCTGCATACAAAGACCCCTTAGCACGTAGGGAGAGCCCTCTCAATGTCAGGAGAGGCAAGAGCTCCCTGAACTTCTTCCAACCACTTCTCACCCTAGCCACAGAGCTAGCTCCAGTCCCACCTCCAGCACACAACATGTCTCCCAAATAACAAAACTCTTCCACACACTCAAGAGATTCACCAGCAAGTTCAATCCTTTCACGTCTGACAATCTCCACCTGCTCACACCGGCACGCCGTACACATAAAATCAGCATTATCTCGCAGTCTACCTCTGATACCACTACATCTCTTATGCACCCATATATATATATATATATATATATATATATATTGGGCGTCCCCGGGTGGCGGATAGGGGAAGGCCTTGTAGATATACAAGGTACTGTCTTAGATGGCGCAGACCATGAGACCCCCTATAGATATATAGGGCTTTACCTATTATAACGAATAAGGTGGCAGAAAAAATTACATCTCACCAGAAACTATGTGGCAGGGAGGTGAGATTATTTGCCACAATCCTCCCAACCAATCATGAGCTCTATTGCAAAATATTTGACGGGCGTTCCTGTTGGATCATCGTCTATTAAAGGTCCAACCGCACTGCCTCTTGTGCTTATGGGCAGTGTGCCACCGAAAGTGAGTAAGCACTGTGTTGACTAGATAGAGACTGGGATATTAAACACTCTTAAATCAATGAAGATCTATGCATACAATGTAAGAAGCCTCACTGAAGATTAGAAACTTGATAACTTATTGGCTGAACTGGAAAACATTAGTTGGGATATTGTAGGTTTGAGTGAGACCCACAGAAAAGAAGAAAAAGTAATTCAGCTAAATGACAGTGGCCACCTATTTTACCACAGAGGAAAGGAAAATGAAAGAGTTAGTGGTGAAGGATATCTAATTAACAGAAATGTTGCAGACAACATTGTTAAATTCAGCAGTGTATCTGACAGAGCAGCAGTGGTTGTAATTAGACTGTGCAAAAAATATACCCTGAAAGTGATACAAGTATATGCACCAACTTCTCAGAGCTCAGATGAAGAAATTGAAACATTCTATGATGACATCTCCCAGATTATGGAAGAAGAAAAGACCACCTATACTATACTCATCGGAGACTTCAATGCAAAAGTTGGAAAATCAAAAAATGGAGAAGCACATGTGGGAAAATTTGGAGTGGGAGAA
>NC_136978.1:27458320-27489800 GCF_032717465.1 Coenobita brevimanus
TCCGATTGAGTCAGTCTGGACGCTGCCACATTAAAAAGGGGTTCCAAAATCCCTGATCATGCACTTCTCCTCACAACATTCATCTAGCCAGCTCGATCTCTCGTCAGTTCCCTACCCTCACCAACTTCCAAACCTCTCTTCCTCACACACTCATCCACCATATCTCTCCACCTCCTCCATGGCCTACCTCGCCTCCTCCCTCCTTCAAATTTGCTCAGATGTACCTTTTTCACCACTTTATTATTATCCATTCTCTCCACATAACCATACCATCTCAGTACACTCTCTTCGATTCTGGTGTCCACTGACTTCCCCACTCCACACCTTTCACGAATCACATTATTTCGTATCCTATCCACCCTCTGTACTCCACATACATTCCTCAGCAGTCCCATCTCCACAGCTGTTACTCTTGATTTTTCATTTTCATGCCACACCATACTGTAGTCTCACATCCATATGTTAAAGTTGGCACTGACACTCCCTCATGTAAGCCTCGTACTGCTGCAACACTCAAGCCTGTTTCTTATCAAGGCCTTCATTGCATCAGCTACTTTCCTTCCTTGTGTCACTCTACTTTCAACTTGTTTTGCACGTTTTCCTCTCTTTTCTGTTACTGTACCCAGGTATTTGAACTCTCTCACCAATTCCAGTCTCTTTCTCCATTCATTGTAACATTACACTGGGAGTCACCTTCTCTCTCAATAACCATCATTTTAATCTTTTCTATATTTACTCTCAAGGCACGATGCTCACAGACATCAGAAAAACTCTGCACTAGCCTACCAAATTCTTGTCTGATACTTTCAAGCAGTACTGCATCATCAGTATACAACAAATTTGAGATATTCCATCCATCACCATTCATTATCAACGCCACCCCTCTCTCCATTACTCGTGTTTTTACTTCTCTCATCTCCCCATCCATATATGTATTGAACAACCATGGGGACATCACACAACCTTGTTGCACGCCCACACCGATCGTGAACCATTCACTTAGATGCCCATTAACCCTTACACATGCTTCACTACCATCATAAAAACTCTTGACAGCACCTAGCATCTTACCATCTACACCTTACATGGACAAACTTTCCACAGTCCCTCTCTGTCTACTTTGTCGAAAGCTTTTTCCAGACCCATGAATGCCATAAACACCTTATGGTGCTTCTCACAAGCCTTCTCTGCTATCTGTCTCACTGCAAATATTTGATCCGAACATCCTCTGCCACCCCTAAATCCACCCTATTCATCACTCACCAGGACTTCTGATATCTCTCTTACTTTATAATAATTCTTCCATATACGTTCCCTACCACATTCAATAAACTTATGCCATGATGATTCTTGCACTCACTTCGCTCACTTTTATTTTTGTACAGGGGTACAATCACAGCTTTTTTCCACTCTGCAGGTACAGTCCATGCCTTCTTACATATCTCCAACAAGCACTCCATTTCACTATGTTCACTACACTTAAGCTTCTCTGCATACACCTCATCAACCCCAGTTGCTTTCCCATTTTGCTGCCGCTTCACAGCACTCTTCACCAGTGCGAATGTCACGTCTCCTGGCACTGCATTCCTTCTCTGCATACCCGCCAAACCAATCATGTTTACAGCCGCTCTGCTCTCTCTATTTCCATTCATCAGGCTTTCAAAATATTCTTTCCATCTGGTCCTCACTTCACTTCCATGGGTTAATAATCTACCACCTGCATCCTTCACACCATCACATTTCTTTCCACTTTCACTTCTACATTTCCGCACCTCTTTCCAGAATAACTTCCTACTTTCAGAGTAGTTTGCATTCATTTTTCTTCCTAGATCATCATTTACCTCCTTTTTCCTCTTCACTAGTTTCTTTATGTCCTTCTTGCTCTCAATATACTCACTTCTTAATTCAATTGAACCCCTATCCTGTAACCACTTCAGCCACTTCGTCCTCTTTTCCTCCACCGCTCTCTTAACCTCCTCATCCCACCATGCCGTACATTTCTTCTTTGTTGTTACTCTTGCCTCACCACACACCACTTTAGCATTCCTAACTAATCAGTCCCTATAGGCATTCCACAGGCTGTCCATATCTATTTCATTCCAGTTCACTGTTTCTAACTCCTCCTCTACTTTGGTCCTGTAATCATCTGCCATTTCTTTGATCCTCAGCTTCTCAACTCTCAGTCTTTCTCCCTGACTGCTCCTCTCTCCTGATCCACCTCATTCTTCTCAGCTTGATCTTGCATACCACAGTCATATGATCTGACAGACCTCCACATCGTCTTCTCACGGCCCTCGTATCAACAACCATTCTCATCATCAACCTCTCTACGAGCACGTAATCAATCAGGCTTCTTTCAACACGATCCCCGTTGCCTCTGTACCATGTAAATTTTTGTGCATCTTTGTATTTGTAATACAAGTTACAAATGCACAACCTCCTTTCCTGACACATATCCTTTAGTCGCTTCCTATTATTATTTTCTCCTAGTGCTCCATAACAACCCATTATGTCATCCTCAGAACTAATGCCTACTCTTCTATTCATATCCCCCATTATGATCACTTTGTAGCTCCTAGGCATTTCTCCCACTACTTCATCCAGCTCATCCCAAAATCTGTCCTTCTTTTTCTCATTCCTGTCCTCACACGGTGCATATACTACAATCATTGCCACTTTAACCTTCTGAAACTTGAACCTGACATACATATACCTCGAGCTGACACATTTGTAGTCTCTCATTCCACTCTGCCTCACCTCATCCATCATTTGGGCCTACCAAACAAAGTAAACTCTGTTCGATCAGCCAAAGGAGAGCTCCTGAAAGACAAGCAAGCAATCCTAGAATAATGGGCACAATACTTTAGCACCTTACTGAATCGAAGAAACCCAGTGGCGTACAACATCCTTGATAACATCACAAATGCCACTCAAGCTGATGATATCGATGTGCCGCCTACACCTGCAGCAACTGCTCAGGCCATCCGATCTCAAAGAAATAAAAAAAGCCTTGGCCCTGATGGCATACCATTGGGACTGATCAAGTAGGCTGGCCAGCACCTCCATAATCTCCCATTGACTATCTGGAACCTAGAACAAATTCCATCTGAATGACTTACTTCTGATATTTTAACCATCTTCAAGAAGAAAGGGGACCACTCAGATTATGAGAACACTGGAGTTATATCCCTTCTTGTGAGTGCTAGCAAAGAACTAGCCATGATAATGTTATTCAGACTAACAAAACATTTGACTGAGTCAACAGTTCCTGAAACACAATGTGGATTTCAGAAGGAATAAAGTACCTATGACATTTTTTTTAATGCGGGAAAGAAGGAACCAAAGGCTGAGCCCACAAAACTTTCCTTCCAAGAAAAAAAAAAAAAACACAGAAGAGAGCCAAATTCAAGATCCATTCATTCCAAGATGCCTGGACACACTGCGTTTAAAAGACTGGAGATCATAGGAAGTAGGAAATACAGACAGAGGGAGACAGTTCCAGAGTTGACCTGTTGCATAAATGAAAGACTGGGAGTAACGGTTAACTCTTGCATTAGAGAGCTGGACAGAAAAGGGATGAGAGTCTGATGCCAGACAGGTGCTACATGCCCATTGTAGAGGTGGAGGGATGCAAGCAGACAGTTCAGAGAAGCAGTGACCACTGACGTTGCGATAGGAAAAAGATAAAGAGGCAACAGTGCGGTGAAGAGACAAAGGTTGAAGGGAGCCAGTAAGAGGAGGAGAGCTGATGAGATGAACAGCCTTTGACTCCGCCCCATTGAGAAGAGCTGTATGTGGGGAGCCTCCCTACACATGAAAGTTGTACTCTAAACAGAGGTGAATAAAACCCATGTATAAAGTCAACAACTGTGCAGGGCTAAAGAAGGCATGGAGTCGGCTTAGCACACCTAATCTCTTGGACGCAGATTTTTACAGGAGATGCAATATGATCTTTCCAAGATAAGTCCCATGTGAATGAAACCCCAAGCATGTTCAAGGATGATGCAGGATTGAGCTGGATATTATTAACCCCTTAACCACGGGACGTCACTTTCGTGATGCTTGGAAGCAAGGGATCATACCGTGGGGCGTGACTTTTGTGATTCTGTGTTATTTTGAATTCGCCCGGGCTTTCAAGTGGTGGCTTTTATCATCTATCAGTACTGCCAATGTCCAACACTAGTCAGCACTCCTAATCTCATCTGTACTCCCATCCACTGTTGACAATTTAGCCATTTCTCCCCATTCTTGACTCCCCTCCCTACCTCCCCTCCATTACCCTCTCCTCTCGCCTGCCCGACCGCGCTGCGCTAAGTAAATCTTCCCCAGAATTTTCCACTGATTTCATCCATTGAAATAAGCCCTATGCCCTATTCTTATACAAAATAATATATACAAAAAAGAAATAAGGTAAGTAATTGTGCCATACACCTGGAATTGGCTAATTATCACCTGACAACACCTCACGTGCACTCGTTCGCTAATTTTCCCTGTTTATTTCACCTTTGAAATATGCCGTATAAGCTATTCTCATAATAATATATATAAGAAAGGAAGGGAGAAGCCTAAGTGATATTTACATTCACCTGGAACTACCTATTTTATTATGTATTGTTAAGATTTCCTACCAA
This sequence comes from Coenobita brevimanus, assembly GCF_032717465.1. Lineage (NCBI taxonomy): Eukaryota > Metazoa > Arthropoda > Malacostraca > Decapoda > Coenobitidae > Coenobita > Coenobita brevimanus. The sequence continues at coordinate 27,462,952 of NC_136978.1, forward strand.
TCATTTTTTAGCAAGTACTGCTAATGTCCAACAATAGTCAGCACTCCTTATCTCATTTGTACTCCCATAAATTGTTGACAATTTAGCCATTTTTCCCCGTTCTTGACTCCCCTCCCTACCTCCCCTCCATTACCCTCTCTCCCCTCCGTACCTCACCTCCATTACCCTCTCCTCTCGCCTGCCCGGCCACGCTGTGCTAAGTAAATCTTCCCCAGAATTTTCCACTGATTTCATTCATTGAAATAACCCCTATGCCCTATTCTTATACAAAATAATATATACAAAAAAAAGAAAAAGGTAAGTGATAGTGCTATACACCTGGAATTGGCTAATTATCACCTGACAACACCTCACATGCACTTGTTCACTAATTTCCCACGGTAATTTCCCCTTTGAAATATGCGGTATAATCTATTCTCGTAATAAAAATATATATAAGAAAGGAAGGGAGAAGCCTAAGTGATATTTACATTCACATGGAACTACCTAATTTATTAACTATTGTCTAGATTTCCTGCCAATCATTTCATAGCTTATATATTAGCAGCTGTCACCACGCTGACATTGGCAGCCTCTCACTGCCCCTAGGCCACCACTGCAGTCAGTTTACTGTCGTCTTTCAAGGTGAAACCACGTTGGATTCGCGCCTGTCCAATTCCGCCGCTTTTTAGCCTCATGCAAAGGGTCCTGTGACTTTGACCCCTACTAAACCTCATGTGGAAAGGGTTAAAGGGCTAAGTGACTGCTTTGGAACATTAACTGGCTAATTTATCAATGAAAATGATGGACAGTGGCTACGATCTTTCTGGTGACTAGAACAGTGCAAGTGGAAATAAAAATAATGTGTAAATAATGTGAAAACAGCAAGTGAAAGCAATGAATGGAAATGTAAGTGAACAGTGGAAAATAGTTTTATAAGTTACTGCAAGTGACAGTGTATAACACAGTGTAAATAAAATAGAAATGTAAATAATGTAAATAAAATACAGAATGTAAAAAGAAATGTAAATGTGTAGTAATATAAGAATACGAGTATATATCCTAGGAGTAATGACAGTGAAATTTTCACTCTAGCATGTATGAATACTATGAGTTGTGAAAGTAAAAGTGACAGATTCACTCCCAACGCTAGTATACAGGACGAGAAAGTGAATGCTACGTATTTTACTGAAAGAGAAACTGAATGCTTACAGTGACAATAAACTACTATTACTGAAGGAAATTTATGGATAAAGACAGCAGATATATATAAGTGTTATATAGTAATAGAAACATAAAGTGTGAGTTTTTTTATGAATAATAAATGACAGAATACCAGCGGCGAACGAGTGCAAGTGGGAAGGTCACATGCCCTCGTAATTTTCATTGCTTTCACAGTGTTCTTTTTTTGGGGGGAGTATGGATTCCAAACTATTTGAAAATCATAGAACAGTGTTTCTAGTGATAATATCAGCCTGTGGTAATCATATTACGGGGTGTCGGGAAGTGTAAAGTGGAGACTTCATTACCCAACTTCAGAAGTCTCCACAAGTTCTACGGTACTCGATGAAGGCTCAACAAACATCCGAGGAGAAAGCTAATGGTATGTGCCATATGCATATATAATTATAATATTCTAGGACTAACAACTAATTTTTCGCAAATATTTTTACAAAGTCTGTCAGAGCGTGAATATCCCCGCGGGACATGCAAGGAGCGCCAAAACAACCACGCAGTTTAGGGGTTAAATATTAGTGGGTACTCCTGTGGAATATTTTGATGGGTTGATAGGTGTAAAAACTGAGTCTTTGATGCATTAAAAACAACAATATTATTTTTACCTCAGTCAGAGATACGAGCCAAGTCAGACATTAGGTGAGCCATAGCCTCATCTCTTGTTTGTTGAAGTAACTGCTGAGATGGACGTTGCGGGAACCGAATGGAAAGGTGAAGGGTGGAATCATCAGCATGCAAGTGGATATGATTAGATGTACAGTTTGGAAAATCATTGATGAATAAAAGGATGAAAGTTGGTGCTAGGACAGAGCCCTGAGGAACACCACTGTTGATAGATCTAGCAGAAGAATGATGGCCATCTAGAACACCAAATAGAACGACCAGAAAGGAAGCTATAGATGAAGGCACAAATAGAAGGATAGAAACCGTAAGAGGGCATTTTGGAAATGAAAGATTTATGACAGACTCGATCGAAAGCCTTTGAGATGTCAAGTGCAATGGCAAAGCTTTCGCCAAAGTCCCAAAAGGAGGATTACTAGGAGTCCGAAAGGGTAGGTGAGAAGATCGCCAGTGGAGCGTCCCTGACGGAACTCATACTGATGATCAGAAAAAAGACTGTGATAAGAATGATGCTTTAAATTTTTCTGTTAAGAATAGATTCGAAAACTTTTGAGACACAGGATGTTAAAGCAATTGGATGATAGTTAGAGGGTTGGAAATGAATGAGAGCAAACTTCCAGCAAGAAGAAAAGGTATAAGTTGAAAGGCAAAGGTAAAAGAGTTTACCTAGGCAGGGTGTAAGCACAGAAGCACAGTTCTTGAGGACAACAAGGGAGACTCCATCAGGCCCATATACCTTGTTAGTATTGAGGCCAGTGTTGACAAAAAATACATCAGCTGAGGGAATTTTAATTTCAGCCATGATGAAGTCAGAGGGGGGAAGTGATGGAGGAACAGCACTGGAATTGTCTAAGGTGGAATTAGAGGAAAAAGTCTGAGCAAACAGATCTGCTATATCAGTAAAAGAAATGGCTACAGAGTGTCATGGGGGGAAGTGATTTCAAGAATTAAAAATGCTTTGATACTGCTCGAAAGTAGAGACAAGGAATTGACTTGTAAAAATCAAGTAGTGAGTTTTACTTTATTCTGGCTTACTTCGCCGATTCTCTAAGGACGAAAATTTATAAATTTTCTCAGTAGTACACAGCAGAGACTAATTATTCACGAGCACTAATTGTTAGTACTGTTAGCCTCATGAGAAAGTGACTTCACCCTGACAATCAGTAACTAACACTAATAATAATGGACAGGTTCTTGCCGGTGCTTAACTCCTGGCTGGCACAATGGATTTAAGTTTAATAAAAAAGAAGTGGCCTAAATACGAGTTGTGAATAATGTAAGGAGTTTGTGCAAACTAGGAGCGGCAAACTAAATTAAGCCTAATGTGGAGAAATAAAACTCAATTCTAATTACATTAAGCTCAAAGAAAAGAACTGTAAATTTATTGATAACAGTAATATAAATTTACGTTATATGAATCTCAAAATGAATTCAAAAGGGGAATTCGCGGTCACAGAGGGACTCATGAATTCAAATAACAAAAGAAATACACTCAGTCGCTCATTCAAAACCTGATCAGACTTAAGCCTAGAAAAACGAACAGAAATACTGGTCAGTGGAGGGAATGGAGCTGAAGCTACAAAAGACTGGGCATCTGCATGATGAACACCAAGCGCTGCTATTCGCTGGAAGCCCACTTCGCCAATCACTGTCTAGGTGAAGATCCAGGAAATCATTGTACAATGGAGACGCTGCTCTCTACGCTGGGCACTAACGATCCTACACTCGAGGCGCTCCAAAGCTGACTGAGTTCAAAATGGGAGAGGGGTGAGAGATGACCATGTTCACAGGAAGTAGGCGTGGCCTAAATTCAATGGTCAACGGTGAGAGGGCGAACGATATACACGCAATAAAATCACTCAGTGAAAGCACTAATGTCGTGCAAAAGAATGGTCACTCATGAAACAGTGACAAATGTTCTGAAAACCACTCCGATCGAAGTGCATACAAGGACGGTTGAACTGAGTGATGCCCAGTGGAAATTCCACTAGAGTTCATGGTTTTCTCACCAAAGTACAATGTCACGAATTTGTTTAAATATCCAATCGTGGAATTCGTGACACAGAGCCATCAGAATAGAAAAGAGGAGGGAAGGATGATGAGGTAAAGTTGTTAGAAAGGGTTTTGGCAAAGTGCCAGAAGGAGCAGGAAGAATTCGAGTTGGAGAGTTGAGAGCACTTACTATGTTTGAAATTATTTTTAGCAGAGCAAAGAACAGACTTAGCACGATTCCAAGCAGAAACATAAAAAAAATCTGATTCATGGGTGGGTTGGCTTCGGTACCTTTTATAGGCCCTCTCCTTGTTGCAGATCTTTGTTGCCCGACAGATTCAAGAGAAATTCGACGAGTAGAACCATGACTTGTATATTGTATTCATTGATCATTCAAAAGGAATTAACGCTGTCAACAGAAAACTTTTTCTGAATGCTCTGTAAAAATTTGGAGTTCTAAATAAATTACTTACTCTCCTAAAGAATTTGTATGACAACATGAATGCTCGTGTGTCCTTAGGTGAGAGCAAATCTGAACCCCTCAGTGGGGATGTGGGTGTGAAGAAAGGATGTGTCCTAGCTCCTGTCAATTGCAACATCTATCATACTGCAGGCACCCTTTAAGTCACAGTTAAATAAACCCTGATGATGGAACAAAAATCAAGTTCTGTCTAGTTAGTAAGTTATTTAATCTTAGACGTCTTGAAGCACAGTCAGAGACTGAAATAGCTCATTTTCTAGAGCTGCAATGCAACATTTCAGATAAATCAAGAAAATGTGAACAGGTGGAGAATTCTACCTACCTTTGATGTGTGCTCACAGAAAACATAACGTTGATGTAGAAGTCCGTGCATGAATCAACCATGCCTCAGTCTCTTTTTGGAGTCTCACATCCAGAGTGATTGAAAACAAACTTGAAAATCGAGATGAAGGTATCACTATATACAGCTGTATGCCTCTTCACCCTATTATATGGTGTTCAGTCCTGAACTACTGATCAACTTCACATCAAACAGCTTGAGTCTTTTCACATTCAGTGCTTACAGTGCATCCTAAGACTCACTTGAAAGGATAAAGTTCCACACTCACAAATTCTCCCGCAGGCAAAGTCAACCACCAGAGAAACCATGCTGGCTAAAAAAGAACTTAGATGGGTCAGACATGTGTTCTGTGTGCCTGAGCACCGCCTTCCATGGGAGGTTCTGTATGGCTAACTTCCTGCAGCATGTTGCAACCATGGGGGACAGAAGAGATATAAAGATCACATAAGGTCAACTCTAAAGAAATACAACAGACCAAAAGATCTTGAAACTAGTGCCGCTTACAGAAAAAAAATTGTGAGCCCTCTGCAGTGAAGGAACCATTCATCTTGAAGAAGCTCAGAACCTTGCCAGAGAAGGGCATAGACAATGGAGGCACAGCCAAAACGGAGTTCTTCCAGCAAACTTGGCACGATAGCTGTGTGGCAAAGTTTGCAGATCAATAATTGGTATTGACAGTCACACATGTTGGCACCAAAGACTGAGAAACACACCATCATAGTGAGTATAGTGGCCTTTGTCTTCTGTTCTAGAAAGACAAATTTTAAGTATGTAAAGTAGTAGCAGCAGCAGCAGCAGAAGAAGAAGTAGTTGTAGTAGTAGTAGTAGTAGTAGTAATAGTAGTCGTAGTGGTGGTAATAGTCATTTCATTTCATTTCATTTTATTTAGTATTATAATTACATAGTTTGATATCATTCTATAACATAACATTCTGTATGTAACAAAGTATATCATTCACAGCATCCCTCTACACTGTCATCGTTGTTTCAATCTACTATTATTAGTAATTTCCTTGTCTGCAAACACATGTAACCCATATATGCACAAGCGGAAGCTGACTGACAATTGCTAAAAATATTCAGTAAAAAATAATATTAAATGAAAAACAAAGGAATATAAATGCCCAATGATTTTGTAATCTCTGCACACGTAATAAAAATAATACTAAAAATGTTTAATTATAGAAAATAATCCCCAAACCATATACACACAAGTGGAAGGTGACTGACAATTGTTAAAAATATTCAGTAAAAATTAATATTAAAAGAAAAACAGAAATAATATAAATGCCCAATAAAAAAGACTGATTTTTAAAAATCACTCCACACATAATAAAAATAATACTAAAAATGTTTAATTACAAAAAAAAAAAAAATACCCCAAACCAATATTTTAAAAATGTATATGCTTTTAAAATATTGTACCCAATTTTTCATTAAAATTTTGCTTAAAACAAAAAAGAAGAAAGTTTTTAAAAACTAAGTTATGTATTAAAAAGCAATAAAATAATAAAAGATAATAAAATTAATAAAAAGCAAACTTATAAAAGTTCAATGTCAGTTACAATATAAAAAAAAAACTTTTTAAAAAATATTTGGTTAAAATGTTTTTTAAATGTCTCCAATAAATAAAAACAATTTAAAAAAGATAAATAAATTAAAATCTACATCAATCCCACACCCATAGACAAGTGCACTAAAATCCATAGAAAATACAGTGCTCCCTCCTATCAAAATGTCTTTGTGCCCACGTTATGCGAGAGGTTATAACATCCAAACTTTCTCCAAGAACATCCACTTCATACTCATTTCTGAACAGGGAAACAACACTGTTAATAGTACGCCATTCGATAAATGTGGAATGTTAAATCTGATAAGGGGGTTATGATTTTTCTTTAGTCTCTTGATGTACCTGGCTTGGGTCAGAGTTGTGTGGTGTTTAACCTGCCCCAACCCGACCACTTTTCCACCACTGACTTCCCTCAATTCCGACCATTTTTGGAAAAAAAATTGATTTGGCTCAAACCTCGGCTTTTGGTAAGAAACATCGAAAATTCATAGAGAAATTGCTCACCTGAGGTTTAAAATACTCGACCCAGGTACCAGTACCTCCTTACCTTACTGGGTTTTCTAACAGGCTGGCACCAAAGAAAATGAGTTCTATGGGAGGGTAACTATTTCACCTCACTCATAAACGGTATATATTTATTTTCTTGGTACGAATTTATATATAGTACAAGAGTATATTGGTTTTCAAACAGTAATATAGGCATTATAAGCACTGTTTCACTCACTAAATCATCATCATACCTGACCTTTTTTTGCCACATTACCTGATCACCATTTCTGACTGTTTCTTCCTCTAATGCTATGTAAAGTTTGTCCTCCACATTGTCATCGATTGGGGAATCACTCTGGCCCTGAATTTCGTACCATGGGATGACATGGCATTACTGGCCAAGTCACTGATAACAGGTGAATTGCTGAGACAATGGCATGCAGGGGGGGGGGGAGGTCATGCTGGGTAAGGCATTGTCCCTGCCTGGCATCTTGTAGAGGAAGGTGTCCCATGTATATGTACCCAAAATCACTTGCAAAAATTGAAAATTGTGCAAATTAGGGACCTTGCAATTGATTCGCGTTTATGTACGTCGACGGGATTGGCAGTGACAAAATGTGCGGACGTTAATTCACGTCGACGGGACGCCGCGGGTTTAGTAGCATCTGATTGCTGTTATTAGCCGTTATATGGCTACTAGGATGAATAGGAAAACCACACATTATTATCACAGCCTTACTGTATGCCACTTCAAAACAATTAACCCGCCCCGTCCCGTCGACGTATGGGTACGTTGCAACGATTTGCATTTGCCAGTCCTGGCGACGTACCGGTATGTCGTTCAATTGCAAGGTCCCTAATTTGCACAATTTTCAATTTTCGCGCGTGATTTTTCATATGTATACACGGGACACCTTCCTCTATTCCTCTACAAGATGCCAAGCAGGGACAATGCCTTACACCGCATAACCTCCCCCCTCCCCCCCTCACACCATTGTCTCGGCAATTCACCTGTTACCAGTTTCCTGGCTAGTGAAGATATTCAGGGCCAGAGTGATTCCCCAATCGATGACAATGTGGAGGACAATGTTTACATAGCATTACAAGAAGAAACAGCCAGAAATAATGATCAGGTAATATGGCAAAAAAAGGTCAGGTATGGTGATTAGTTAGTGAGTGAAACAATGCTTATAATGCCTTTATTACTGCTTGAAAACCAATATACTCTTATGCTACATATACATTTGTACCAAGTAAATAAATAAATACCGTTTATGAGTGGATAAAATAGTTACCCTCCCATAGAACTCGTTTTCCTTGGTGCCAGCATGTTAGAAAACCCAGTCAGGTAAGGAGGAACTCCTACCTGGATTGCGTATTTTAAATCTCAAGTGAGCGATTTCTCTATGAATTTTCAATGTTTCTCACCAAAAGCGAAGGTTTTAGCCAAAAAAAAAAAAATCGAAAATACCTCGGGACTGGGGGATGTCGGAGATGCGGAAAACCTCGGGACGTGACGGGTTAAAAATATTTGTTTTTAAAACTTTTTGCATTCCATAAAGGAAGACCATACTGTGGAACACAATATGAATTAAATAAGAATAAAAAGGTATCAATATTTACATGACTAAAATCCCTAAAAACAGTGTTAAAAAGCAGCATAAAAGTTATTTGGCCTAAACTCTATATTATTAAAATTACTAAAATTATATAAAATATAACGTCCCAAATATTTATAGCAGTTTACCACTTCACTGTGGTCACTGTTCAAGTTTAAAGTATCACCTATAAAAGCTTAATTTTGTTTAAAACAAATACTTTTAGTTTTTTCGTTATTAGTAACTAATTTGTGGTCTATACACAGGGGCACAACCAGAAATATAATTCATGAGGGGAGGGGAACAATGACTAACCATGAGAAATAGAGAAACACAATGCATTTCACCATTTGAGTTGATGTATGGCAAAATCACCCATCGTGCTGTTTTTTTTATTACCTCGATACTAAAAAAAAAAAAAAAAAAAAAAAAAAAAAAAAAAAAAAATCGAATATCTGTTTTGCACCTAAAGTAAGGTAAGTCTTATAAAGTATATGTATACACAAGGCTTTTTACTCAGAATTGCATATTTTTTCAGTTCTCCAAATATGACATACCGAGTATTACACCCTGGATTAAACAAGTATTCTCGAACACATGTAGAAATTTTGGGTGGGGGGCCAGGCCCCCATCCCCCACCTGGCTGCACCACTGTCTGTACAGGAACACAGAGTGGCATACAAAATCTCCATATATGCCAGTGACCCAGCAAGAAGTACTAAATCATCTGCATATGCCATTATATTAAGCTTAAATATACCAAAAGTACATCCTTCATTGCATATTGAGATATTATTGATAATATCATTGATGTAAAAATAAAAATAAAAAATGGTGAAAGAATCCCTGCTTGTCTCACACCTTGATCTATGTAGCAGTACTTATTGCTGCTGCCCTGCCTGTTAATATTTACCATCTGATTTCTCATATAATGCATTATAATTAAGGTTATATCTATTGGAACATTAGAATTAAGTAGTTTATTTCCAAGCATTATGTGGTCAACTATATCAAAGCTCTGCGTAGATCAACAAAAGAGAGCTATAGGGGAGCTCATAGACGTGTATGATGCCATTACCGCCTTTAATAAATAGCACACATCAGTGGTTGATGATCCTCTTGTAAAGCCAAACTGCCTTAAATTCATATTTACCTTTTCCATTAAAATGTTTAGAATCAAAAGCTCAAAAATGTTCAAAAGACATGAGGACTGCATTACAGGCCTGTAATTCATGGACTCAGCAGTATTCTTCTTGTCCTTAGGAATGGGACTGATAGTGCCCTTCAGTAAAGCACTAGGGAGATAGCAGTGGGTAAAACAAACATTGTAAAAACCAGCTAGGGTGCACAAAAATTTTCTGAAGCATGTTTTAAAAATACTGAGTGTATACCATCATGGCCAACACCTATATTTAGCTTAGAAATTACTTTTTAGAGTGATTGTGCTGAAGTTCTTAAGTGCAACTTATTTCTTCCAGGTCACTGATTTTTTAGGTCTGTAATACAGTTATTCTCACTCATTTCATCCACTGAAGATTAATTTGATAAAAATCTTTCCAAAAATATATTTGCAATTTCTGATTTATCACTGCCGCCATCTATCACATCAGTGATTTTCTGCTTCCCCTGATCTTCTTCATTTCTTTCCAAAACTGAGTCTTATTCCTAAAAGTAAATTTCTGTATAAAAGACTGGCATATCTCCCTGTGCTTGTTTAATTTACAATCATTTAGGGGTCGTTTAAAATCTCTTCTACTATTTAGCATTGCTTCATGATGTGGAGTACCCAATTCTCTGCCACCTCTCACCCAGGCCAAGTAATTATGTCTGGCAACAGTATGTAAATGCTTGACATTTTTATTCCAACCAGGAATTAACTTGTATTTATTCATATTCACAAATTTACACCTAAAGCCATCACTTGCAGTGTATATACTATTAGCTATAGCATTGTACATTTCATCGATGTCTTTCAAGTGATCAAGACGGCGGCATCCTGGTACATGGCAGCTGTGTACAGTAAAATTGATAAGTGCATCTATGTGACTATCCACAATGACATTTTTATTACTCAGGTCTTCCACGTTTGATTTATTTCAATTCACAGATGCCTGTTTTTCCTCATCATCATGTGTTGCTTTTACATTTTTTTTCTTCAGGTGCATTGGCAAACAGAAATTCTAAAACTACCTCTATTTATGGTTTAAAATATTAACATCTGTTACCGTAATATCATTATGGACTTTTCCTATAAAATGGACTAACCATTTACTAGCAGTATTGCTATAACCTGTGAATGTAACTGAGTCCTGATCTAAGGCATCAACATCAAAACATACAAGAGAGTTCCTGATCATAAAATTATTTAAGTTTCTCCATGCCCTACCATAAAAAGGATCTGCATTAAAATCACCAATAAAATATATTGAATCATAGTTAAAATCATTGTTAAAATTCTGCAAAACTGATAATGACCTCATATACTTATTTAAAGATCACTTTTCAAGTAAAGATTTACAAGTATACTACCTTTACCACATACATGAATGTTAAATAACATAATGTTTTTTCTCAAGACAAATATTTTGAACTTTAAAGAATCAATCTTTCTTCCACAGTATTGCCATTCCTCCTTCTGGCCTACCTGCCATGGCAGTTAGGACTTTATCTGAATAAGTTGCTCCAACCCCAATACAGTTATAATGTTCATCAATTTAATCAAGAATTCCAAGTTTATCTTCTACAACAAAAGTTTCTTGTAAAAATATTATATCATACAAAGATGCCGTTAAGTCCCTAATCAAGTTTATATTTTTCTTTAGTGAGCAATAGTTAAAAGAACCAGTTTTATTTATACTGGCAGTCATTATGGACATTTAAGTCACAAAATTATTTTTTAAAAATCAAAAAAAAATTCACCAAGACAAGTATAAGGAATAAAAAAAAGTTACAATGTCTTAGTATTAAAAAGATCACAAAGAAGTAAATAAAAAGATGTTAATGATAAAAAAAATAAAATATCAACTTCAATGACTAAAACTGATGTAAAATAAAACAAAAGGGAATAAATGCTAAAAAAAAAATCACTATAGTAGGACTCGTCTACGTTTGCGGCTGTGGTGTGGCCCGCACCTGTGTACAGTGTTGCCACGTTTTCTATACCGTTATCTCTCTCTCTCTCTCTCTCTCTCTCTCTCTCTCTCCTGGCGGGAGATGTGAGCCACCCTGAGTACTTTTGATTCTTTTATAAGTTGTTTATAATTGTGCTTTCATTTGTTATTTTGGTTTTGTTATATTTAGTGATATTTATCATTTTTTGTATACGGCGACAGATGACCCGTTATTGTAGTACCATGATTGATTTTCATTCATTCATTCTCTTTCCCCTTCCTCCATCTCTCTCTCCACACCACTCCTGAGGTCAAGGCCACCGACTGGGTGTGGAAGTGTTGCCGCTCGCGAGTGAATAATGTTTTTTTTTTCTTTACTTCAGTATTGGCATATGCCTACTATTTTGTCCTACATATTAGCTTATGATTATAAATGTGATTATTCCTCGCCCTTAAAATTATGGTAAAAGCCAGTAAATGTGAGCATTTTTCCCTAGCAACACCTGTACAAGCTATCCTTGTGTCTACGGAGGTACGTACTTTACCTTAGGCCAGCTGGGTGTGTCAGTGCTGCCACTCACAAGAATTATATGAATTATTTCTTTTACTTTAGATATTGGCATATTTCTTCTTTTTTCAGGCTCATTCTCTTATATGCATAACTGTAATATTATTACCCACCATAAAACTACGCTAAAAAACATTAAAAGTGACTACAATTTCTTTTTGCAACACCGTACAATATGTATGCCACGTTTCTGTGTTACTGTATAAATATTTTAGGCATAATAAGATTACTGTTGATTCATCCATCAAAATACACAAGTGTAAGTTTTATTCATCTGAACTTATCGTATTTGTGTTGCCTTGTACAGTCACGCGTACTAATTTCTGCTCAGGGGTTACCCCTTCCTTCCCCCCCTCTACCCTGGACAGAGGGAAGGGGGGAATCGCGAACAAGTCTACCCCGCCTTCTGCCCCCAACTCCCCCACCCTCCACCTCCAGCTGCCAGTTACTGATTAGACGCAAATTTTCTCATGTCCTGTAAACATGACTAAACTGTTGTCGCACACGCTTTCAACGGCCAAGATTTGGACTATATTTTTAGAATAAATTATTACCGTATTGAACTGCATTCTCAAATTGAAAATATTCACCATCATTGTAATCCAGTGTCGTCCGCTGCACAATTCTGGGTTCCAGTGCTACCTTTTCACTTCCCCCAGCTGTCTCTCTCTCTCTCTCTCTCTCTGAATTTACTTTTCCCACTCAATCTTTCTTTTTAAATTTATATAACTTTCTCTTTGCTTCTCTCCCCCTCTCCCCCTTGTTCTTTGTCTTAATCTTCCCCGCCTCTCACCCCTCCCCTCCCCCCACCTTAGGCCTGATCAGCAGTCAGTTACACCGTCACCGCTCCTTTGTATATCGTGTGCAGGCAACATTTATCACACACACTTAGGTCAGATGTATGGAAAGCTAATTTATATATATATATATATATATATATATATATATATATATATATATATAATATTGTATTTCTCATTATGTGCCAAGTTCAAATAGAAAACACCAGACCAATATTCGTAATTTTTATTAGAGTTACCGTTCCACTTGACATAGCTGGGTAGCTGGGCTTATAAACTGCACACACACACACACACACACACACCGCTCGCTGGTGCAGTGGTAACGTTCTCGCTTGCCAACTGGTGGACGGGAGTTCGCGCCTCGCTCAGCTTGCGAAAAGTTTCACTGACGAAGTGGGTGGTTACTGTCCCCCTTGAGCAAGGGGACGGGTGTGTGCGTATGTGAAGGTCACAGCCTTGCCCTCATTCAATAACCGGTTATTGAATGAGGAGTTTGACTGGGACATGGATGGTTCGGAGCCAGCAGATCCAGTTGTTAGAATGACTATATTTCTAGTCGCCACGCTGTCAGTGCAAAATTTAAGTCGTGTGTGTGTGTAATTCACCGGGTCAGTCAGGATCACTTGATTGTCGTGATCGTCAGCTTTTTACCCTCCCGGAAGAGAGCTGAGAGCTCATATAGTCCGATCTAAGGGCATGGCTGTGACCTTCACACACGCACACACCCGTCCCCTTGCTCAAGGGGGACAGTAACCACCCACTTCGTCAGTGAAACTTTTCGCAAGCTGAGCGAGGCGCGAACTCCCGTCCACCAGTTGGCAAGCGAGAACGTTACCACTGCACCAGCGAGCGGTGTGTGTGTGTGTGTGTGTGTGTGCAGTTTATAAGCCCAGCTACCCAGCTATGTCAAGTGGAACGGTAACTCTAATAAAAATTACGAATATTGGTCTGGTGTTTTCTATTTGAACTTGGCACATAATGAGAAATACAATTATATATATATATATATATATATATATATATATATATATATATATATATATATAAATTAGCTTTCCATACATCTGACCTAAGTGTGTGTGATATATGTTGCCTGCCCACGATACACGAAGGAGCGGTCACGGTGTAACTGAATGCTGATCACGCCAATGGTGGGGGGAGGGGAGGGGTAAGAGGCGGGGAAAATTAAGACAAAGAACGAGAGAGAAGGGGGAGAGGGGGAGAGAAGCAAAGAGAAAGTTATATAAATTTAAAAAGAAAGATTGAGTGGGAAAAGTAAATTCAGAGAGAGAGAGAAAGAGAGAGAGAGATACAGCTGGGGGAAGTGAAAAGGTAGCACTGGAACCCAGAATTGTGCAGCGGACGACACTGGGTTACAATGATGGTGAATATTTTCAATTTGAGAATGCAGTTCAATACGGTAATAATTTATTCTAAAAATATAGTCCAAATCTTGGCCGTTGAAAGCGTGTGCGACGATAGTTTAGTCATGTTTACAGGACATGAGAAAATTTGCGTCTAATCAGTAACTGGCAGCTGGAGGTGGAGTGTGGGAGAGTTGGGGGCAGAAGGCGGGGTAGACTTGTTCGCGATTCCCCCCTTCCGTCTGTCCAGGGTAGAGGGGGGAAGGAAGGGGTAACCCCTGAGCAGAAATTAGTACGCGTGACTGTACATAAATAGCTTTCTGTTTCACATCGCAAGTTGGGGAAACGTGGCACCATTGTACACAGGTGCGGGCCACACCACAGCCGCAAATGGAGGCGCGTCCTACTATAGTCACAGATTTTTTAAAATAACAACAATGACAGTATTAATAAAATAAAAGCAGTAAATAAGACAATAAATTAAAAGCCTGTGTGTTTAGTCCAATAAAACCGCTTATGCCACAAAGAAAAATTAGTTAATAGCACTAGCATTAGTCTTATCATTTTTCTTCCCAGTTCAGTTATAAAACTTGTCAACTATGATATCCTCAGGCCATAATTCTGGCTTAAATAACTTATCCTTTTCCGCAATATTCAAAGTAACTTTATATGCTCTGAACTCATTATATCCTCTGAGACTGAATTTATAATTACTCCAAACACATCAATAATATATGTCTGAATGTCATTACTCTTTACCTCTTTATCCAGTCTGCCAGTGAAAACATCAACTAATTTATTGGCTGCCTTGAAAGATATACCATCATACTTTCTTATACCTTTAACGACGGGCTGAGTTCTGTTAAAACTTTCTTTTTTCTCCTTCCTTGACTGTACCAAAGCTCATTTTTCCTGTGGGACTGTGACACTATCCCGCCTCACCTGGGTTATCTGACGCACACCTTGGTGTTGTGGGGTGTGAGGGGTGCGGTGCACACCCTTGCTGATGGCCCCAGTGCCGCGGTCTGTAACACAGGGTGCTGGGCTGCACACATCACTGCATCACCATTCCCAATACCCAAACTCCTTGCATTCATTTTGCCTGCATTTTCCATTATCATTTCCACAATTCTGGTGCCTCTGACATCATCACATTCCCTTTCATTAATAGCACTTCCCCTGTTCCTTCCACCATCCTCCCCAGCAACTCCTCTGTCGCTCCACTTTCCCACAGAACCAATGCCTCCCACCTCCCTTTCCACGTTAATAGATGAGTGTCCTGACACCACATCGGCATACTCCCTGTTTCTGAATGTTGGAAGGTTAAGGACGTCAGCTTCTGTCATTGTCATGTCCTGTGTAACTTCTTATATGACATCCCTAATAGCCTCTTGTAACCGCGATATAGCAGAACCAAACATAGATTTAAGGTCACTCGCATCTGCACATACCTGTCTTAGGGCAGCGTCACACTGGGACAGAAGTGGCTAACACGCGAGCCAGTTTTGTGACCCACTAGCCAAACTGACTCACGGTGAGCGAGATTTCGTTTGCGAGGTGAAATGGATAACAATTCTCTCTCACAGCTTGTTGGTGGGATTAGAACTCAAATGAGCCTATATTAATTTTGTAATTGGTGAGAAAATATTCTGTTATTCACAGAAGGAAAACTTTAAAATTGTTAAGTAAATACAATTTAATTCTTGTGGTTTTTATTCACTTTTATTTTTTTCTTGTAACATGAAATAAATATTCGGACACTCAGGTTACCAGCCCGTGGAGGCTGTCTGTTTTATATCCAAACAACAAGTAGAAATCAGATTTCGACATGGATCTTGCGGCAAAGGGAAACACTAGTAGACTGCTTTGTGGCTATGGAGTTGCTAAAGTAAGTTAGGAGGTTGCAGAAACTGAGGAAAAGGCAATGGGTACTCCTTGGTGGTTTGTTTACAAATGACCATGAAGCGCCAAGGCAAACAAGACTGTTAGCCATATCGGCTCACAGAAACACACGGGTGTGACGGACACTCGACTCTGCTAGCCATTTTGGCTTGCAAAAGTGGCTCGCATGTTAGCCACTTTTGGTCTAGTGTGACGCCACCTTTACGGTATCAGCTGTGTTTACGACCGTTGTTGTCATGTCAAAAATTTTGGGGAGACACTCACTTATTCTTGCCAGCTCTGCAGACAGAGTTGATAGCAATGGAGCAAAGATTTCAAACCTGATAGGAGGCAATCTTCTGTAAGTTTCACTTACAAATTTGTACCTCTTTTGAGTTCTTAATTTCGGCATGCAGGTCCAGATAATTGAAGTCTTTACGTTTTTTGTCAGGGTCCCGTCACCATGGCAGATCCTTCTTCAGAATGTTACATAACGTTTCTCTTCCTTTCTTTATTTCATCATTGGAATAAAAGGAGAGTATAATTTTTGTTAGTGAATGTGGTGATATAATCCTTTTTAGCTGAATGCAGAAAGCATAAGAGACTGTTTACAACATATTGCTCCATTGTAAATATTCACTGGCAACTCTCAGTTATGTGGCTTCATAGGCTAGCATTGCACATTAACCCGCCCCGTCCCTACGACGTATGGGTACGTCACCACGATTTGCATTTGCCAGTCCCGGCGACGTACCAGTACGTCGTGCAATTGCAATGTGCATAATTTCGACAATTTTCAAATTTCGCGCTTGATTTGCGGTACTTACCCTCGCCTGACCTTCCCCTACCTGCCACCAGGCGGGGACACTCGGCGACCCCGCACGACTCCGCGCTTAGCCTGCCACTCGTCCACTCACCTGGTAGCCACGGTCCTGCTCAGACATGGCTAAGAGAGGTCTCTCAGAGAGCGAAATTCAAGTCGCCCTGGACACCTTTACCGGCGACAGTGATTCCCCACTGGATGACGCAGGGAGATGGACAAAGATTATGTGCAGCCAGACGAGGAAGAAAACCACCAGCAGTGACGAGGAAGTTCCGTCACCAAGGAAGCGGCAGTACGTGACTTACCGTGCTGCTAGAGAGGGGCAGGAGGCAAAGAAGGCACGTGGTATGTCATATCCCTATCCCCAGCGTGCCTTGGAAGCCGAATTCGAGGTCGAGGACGAGGACGAGGACGAGGACGGAGACGTGGGACATGCTGCCACGTGGTATGGGCGGGAGGTGATTACGCATCGTGGCCCAGAGCGCACACCACGTCATCTAAGCAGGTATGGGCCTAGCATTCTGTTTGGGGCGGTAGGAAGTGAAGTGCAGGGAGTGGGGAGTGAAATGGACATTCCTGGGATTAGGGAAAGTGAGAGTGAGGTGGGTGAGTCATCGCTCTCCCTACGCAGTGTGAGGCGGCAGAGTGGATCACGTGGGCCAGTGCGGGTGCGTTCCTTATCACGTGGGGTTGTGAGGGAGGGGGAAGGTGGGGAGGAACCACTCCAAAGCACGTCTTATGCTCCCCAATATCCCCTAACACATGGTCGAGCAAGGTTGCGTGAGAGAGCACGTGGTGTGGTAATGGAGGGGGAAGGTGGGGAGGAACCACTCCCCAGCACGTCTTCTGCTCCCCAATATCAAACTATTTCATCCCCACAGCCCCCTAATGTTCCTCAAGGCCGTAAGGGTAAGGGAAAGAGAAAGGGTAAAGGCAGAGGGAAGAGGAGTGACAGTGGGGAAGCACTCCGTACTCCTTCTCCCCAACCTCCCCAACCAGGATCTCCTCCCCACCCAGACGAAGGCGGTGATGGGGACGAGGGATTTGTGTTGTGGGATTGGGAGGATGGGAGTGATTTTTCTCCCCTCATTCACCCCTTCACTGAGCAGGGGCGATCTGGCTGCATTGCACCAGGTATTCACTGTAATTCAAGCAGGTTGGATTTTTTCCACCTGTTTTTCAGTGAGGCCTTCGTTGATCAGATCGTGCTTCAAACAAACCTGTTTGCAAGCGGCCAGCGGCTAGAAAGTGAAAGATTGGGAACAAGGAGTAGGCATTCAATGATTTATGATTACCCTGTCTCCATTCCAGAAATGTTCTTATTTTTTGCCCTTGTCCTTTTGATGGGTATAATAAGAAAAAATAGAATTCCTGCTTACTGGACTACGGACCCTGTTATGTTTACCCCTATATTTGGTCAAGTGATGAGCCGTAATCGGTTTCAACAAATTCTAAGTCGCCTCCATTTTTATGATGCTAATGACCCTGCAAATGCAAACAACACGGACAAAATGAGGCGAATTAGGCTGGTCTTTGATCACCTCAGGCAAACCTTTCGATCCTCATTCTATCCCTATAGAGATCTCGTCATAGACGAGAGTCTCGTGTTGTGGAGAGGCAATATTTCATTCAGACAGTATATACCCAGCAAAAGGCACCGTTTTGGGTTCAAGATCTTTGTTATGTGTGACTGTAGGACTGGATACGTGCAAGACATAGTCTTGTACACCGGTGCACAGACAGACATAATAGAAGATCGAAGTATAGGACTTTCTGGAGCAGTGGTAAAGACGATGATACAAGACTACCTTCATCGTGGTCACGTTCTCTATCTCGACAACTGTTACACTAGCCCTCTTCTCGCTCGTTATCTTCACAGACATGAAACGGGAGTCTGTGGAACCGTAAAGGTGAACCGGCGTCACATGGTCAAGGTAGGGCGGAAACTTGCAAGGAGTGAGGTTGTCTTCTTCAAAGCAAACAACATCCTTGCAACAATGTGGAACCACAACAGAGAAGTAAGCCTCTTGTCCACAGTTCACCGCCCCTTGATGCAACCGTACTGATTCTGTTGATTACCATAGCGAGAGCAGGCGTCGTGTTTGGAAACCTGAATGTGTCATGGACTATAATATAAACATGCGCCTCGTGGACCAGTCAGACTCCATGATATCGACGGTAGAGTGTGCCAGGACCACGATGAAGTGGTATAAAAAACTGTTCTTTCACTTGCTAGATATCACTGCTCTGAATTGCCACCACCTTCACGCCATGACCACAGGAGTTCAGGAAACCTTTGAAGGGTTTGTGAGGGAGCTCACACGAGAAATCTTTGCAAAATATGCTGTTGAAAGGCCCCAACAGCGCCCCCGCACTGCCCCTATTACCCACACTCCCCAGAGAATATCCGCCCGCCATTTCCCCACTCCTACCCCGCCCCAGCCCAACAGACCTAGGCCCCAGCGCAGGTGTCACGTGTGCAGTCATTCCCAGGTGAGACTCACGACACAGAGGAAGGACACCCGCTATGAGTGCGTGCAGTGTGACGTGGGTCTGTGTATTCACCCATGTTTTAGTGAATATCACACGTGGCTGCAATTTTAGCATGGTGTGATTGCGAAAGGACGCAGAAATTATGATGTAAATGCGACAGACAGACACTATGTCAAAATATCAGTCATGTGGATCGCCAAATATTAGTATAAAGTGCCTACGGGTAGAACATAAGTGAAAACATTGGGTGTAAGTATATAAATCTGCCCTAAGTTGAAACTTACATAGAGAGGGTTGTTTGATGCGATATTCTGTCGCTCAGTGCAATAAATACGGCCCCTTATTATAAATTTTCTATTATATGACATTCTTACGGGTATAATATAAGTTCAAATTATTGTATATGATGATGAATTTCCTAAGTCAAATATTCATAGCGTGTCTATAAAGATAAGATTTCCTGACGCTTAGTCGAATGAATAAGGCACGTATTAGTCAAAATAAAAGTCAGCAAGTGATAAAGTGAATAATTAGTATATAAGTGTGTGAGTGAATTAGTATATAAGTGTGTGAGTATTATGTATGACGTAACATTCCTTGCGAGGGTATTTTCAGGCGATATTCTCACGCTCACTTGAATAAATAATGGCAGTAAGTATGTACAGTGCATTGGAGGGGTGTAAACGTGTGTAATGTAAGTGGGAAAATATAATTGGGGTGAATAAATAAAGTAGATGATGAAACACGAGTGTTTGAGATCGTGGTTGCTACGTGAATAGGCGCTAGCATATCGCTAAATGCCCTCGTAATGAATGAAAATAATTGAAAACCTTCACAGTGGTGGGGGAAAGGTTCTATGTAAATGGGAAAATAATTGGAAAGTGATAAAACAATTTGGTATGTTGAAATGCGAGTCATAGCGAGTGCGCTTACTAAGGTGATGTGCGCTAAACTTATGCTGCATGTCATCAAAATGAATGAAAACATCTGAAATTACTTACAAACAGTTGTAATTGGTAAATTGTCATTGAAACAGAAGTATACAAGTAGAAAAAATGATTGGTTGACTCATACCAGAAACTTAGCATATAGCATGTTACGACTCGGACCAAACTCGCTATGCTCGCGCGATGTACAATGCTTATTTTTCCTATATATGTGTCTGAAATACATTATATTGTTACTGTTATTGTTTATTAGTACAAATTCAATAAATGTAGAGGTGTTGTGTGTTGTTTGTCCCATTACTCCTTGCCATAGAAAACGTTTACGCATATCCAGCCCATTACAGAATACGATACCTGCGGGGGGAAACCGCACCTGTATAGACCACTTATAGACCGCAGAGACCACTTTCTTCAAGATTTTCCATAGTTTCTCGACCTAAGCGGAAGTTTCATAAGAAAAAAAATTTTTCCAAAAAGGCTCGGGACTAGGGGATGTCATAGGTGCGGAAAGGCTCGGGACGTGACGGGTTAAGAAACAGTCTCCCACCATACTCATATAACATTATTAAAATATTAAATTAAAAATATTCAGAGGCAAGTCATAACTCACTGGAAGGAAGTAATAATAATGTCCAAGCAAGATGTGATATTGCTGAGCAGACATCCATGACAGCTTGAATCCATAAACACTGGCAGTCTTGTCCATTAACCCGAGACGTCCCGTTGACGTATGGATATGTTGCAACATTTTGCATTTGCCAGTCCAGTCGACATACTGGTATGTCGTGCAATTGCAAGGTCCCTAATTTGCAGAATTTTCAGTTTTCGTGCATGATCTTTCGTACGTGTACACGGGACACCTTCCTCTATTCCTCTACAAGATGCCAAGCGGGGACAATGCCTTACACCACATAACCTCCCCCCTCATTGTCTCGGCAATTCACCTGTTACCAGAAACCTGGCCAATGAAGACATTCAGGGCCAGAGTGATTCCCCAATCGATGACAATGTGGAGGACAAAGTTTACATAGCATTAGGGTAAGAAACAGTCAGAAATGATGATCAGGTAATGTGGCAAAAGAAGATCAGGAATGGTGATGAGTTAGTGAGTGAAACAATGCTTATAATGCCTATATTACTGTTTGAAAACCATTATACTCTCGTACTACATATAATTCGTAAATAAATACCGTTTATGAGTGGTGTGGAATAGTTATCCTCCCATAGAACACGTTTTCTTTGCAGCCAGCCTGATAGAAAACCCTGTAAGGTAAGGAGGTACTCCTACCTGTATCGAGTATTTTAAACCTCAGGTGAGCGATTTCTCTATCAATTTTTGATGTTTCTCACCAAAAGCTGAGGTTTAGCCAAAAAAAAAAAAAAAAAAAATCCAAAAATGCTCGGGATCGGGGGATGTCGGAGGTGCGAAAGTGTTCGGGACGTGACGGGTTAACAGCTGCAAATCCTTCTTGTGCTTAATTTTCCCACTAACTCGTCGTCATGTAGGGATGTTGGATATCTTTAAACATCTGTAGATAATGTGCTAAACTCCAAGAAATGTTATAGTCTTTAAATATTAAAGAAAAATACCGGAGCTCTCTCACCAAGGCTTGACCTACTGCGCCCTCTAGTAGTAGTAGTAGTAGTAGCAGTAGGAGTAAGAGTAGTAGTGGTAGTAGTGGAAATAGTAATAGAAGTTATTTTAAACTCAGCCTCAACTGAAAGTGACAGTGGACGCTGAAGTTGGCCTTCTCCTGCAGGTCTGCCATTCTGGTTTTGGGGATCGGGAGAGAATAAGGGACGTCTATATAATCAGCGCCACCACATGCGGGCATCCGTCTCTATCATCACATCTTTTTGTGTGTAGTATTTTTCACCTCTGACACTCCGTACTGACAAAACATTAGAACCTGGCCAGATCAGTAAGATCCCATGCAGTTTTGACAGGTTTAGTTCTCAAAGATGCCTTCTTACTTATCTGAACATGAACAAATGGACCTCAGCCTGATCCTGCATCCCACCAGCCTCGCTGACTAGAGAGAGAGAGAGAGAGAGAGAGTGAGTTGTGGTCGGTCAGTGGGGCCATTCTGTAATATCAGTACCACCACGTGAAGGCAATCCTCTCCTGCACAGATCTGGTAAAAATATATAAATAAATAGGTAAATTAATACATCACGACAGCTGTACTTATGCAGCATATCAAACACTAAGCCATCTGTCTCAACAATGGTCTCTCTTTCTCTCTCTCTCTCTCTCTCTCTCTCTCTCAATTAGCTGCATTCACTTTTAGCCCACTGCATCCTGACCGATTTCTCACCAATGCCCCCCTCCCCAATCCCGACCAATTTTGGATTTTTTTTTTTTTTTTTTTTTGCTTAAATCTCTGCTTTTTATGAGAAACAATGGCAAATCACAAAAAGATTGTTGACCTGAGCTTAGAAGTGCACTGTACAAGCGACCCTTCCCACACCTGGTACTGTCTTCTCTGCAGCCACAGTGCAGCTCTCACGTATTTTATAATAGAGGTAACTATTGCAGACCACTCAGAAGTAGATATTTGTTCATTTGGTACATATATATATGTAGTAGAACATATAGGTTTTCACACAATAATATAGGCGATATAAGTGTTGGTTCACTCACTGAACACGTCAACATACAACACCTTATTGGCGACGTCACCTCATCATTTCAGTTCGTTTCTTCCTCTGGCGCCACGTAATCATTGTCCTCCACATCGTCATCGTTTGGGGAATCACTCTCGACTTGAATTTCATCATCAGAGAGACTGTAGCGTGACATGTCTTTACTGGCCAGGTCACTGCTAACAGGTGAGTTGCCGAGACAATGGCGTGCAGGGGGGGGGGGCAGTCACGCTGGGTCAGGCGGTGTTGCCGCCTGGCAGGAGGTACGGGAAGGTCTCCCACATATGCCTTCCAAAAATCACCTGCGAATCTTGAAAAATGTGCAAATGACAGACCTAACAATTGCAGATCGTACCAGTAAGTCAAGGGGTGTCAGCATGAAAGAAAGTTGTGACATGCATACGTTGATGGGACGTGGTGGGATAGGCAATGCAGGTCACAAATATTCACACTTTTGTAAATCAGTCTGTAACACTTTTTCATAATGACAATGTATACGATCTTCATTTTTTCAGTCAAATAAACAATGGAAGAAGTATTATTTTATGTTTATTACAAAAGAGAAAAAAAAACATTTAGCTACATAAAATAAGAAAAATGCCAAATCACTTATATTTGATGTTAAGACTTAAATGACATGCAGTTCCGAATTGTATGGCAGTTGCCTATAGCCTAAGTCGATGTTTTGGGACATGCAGTTTGGCCAGTATTCTCGTCGATTAAGGAAGCTCCATAACATCTTTTCCTAAGCGATTTATTTGGTTTATTACACCTTGCTCCACTCTTCTGTTACATAAATCCATCAAATATCTCCAAACCCTGCATAATTAATGTACAAAAGGATATTAACTAGCCATATTCAAAAGTATATCATTATGCAGGTGGTGTTATGGAACCTCATTAACAAACGAGAATACGAACTTTTATCTTCACATTCATTGACCTATCATATCAAGCAGTTTGGCAGCACTATGAACTTCTCCATCACAAAAACAAATCATCTGTGATAATGGACAAGGTAAGAAGAGATTTTGATGTGTTGTGCAAGGTAATCTGAAAGTAACAAGAACAAAATAAAGATGTCTTTATCCAGAAACAATTCATTATGAGAGGAAATTGATGATGATACTGTATCTCTATCGTGAAGGCCAACACAATTATGCTAAACCCCGGTAGAATGAGAGATAAGGGAGCATGGGGGTGCATTAAGTTAGTCGAAAAACACCTAGTATGAGATGAAAACGTCTTTAGAACTAGATAGTTCATCATTTGAGGAAGTTGTCGACGGTGCTGTAATCTTCTCCATCACAAAGACCAACATAACTATGATAAAGCCCAGCAAGAGGAGAGAGAAGGGAGCTGGGAAACGTGTAAAAAAAACAAAATGAAGCCTGGAGATAAACTATTCTCTGGCTACAGTGGGTAATCATTAAAGGAAAAAAAAAAAAAAAACATCAATCTCACGTCAGGCTACAAAGGGTAATAAAAAAAAAATCTAGGGGTAAATTAATCTATCATCAGGCTACAAAGGTTAATAATAAAACAAAAGCCAGGAGTAAACTAATCTATGATCGAGCTACACTGGTATATAATAACAATGTATCATGTTACAAAGGTTAATAATTAAAAGATCTAGGAGAAAATCAGTCTCATCAGGCTACATAGGTTAATAATGAAAAGTCTAGGAGAAAATATAGTGTATTATCAGGCTACAAGGATTAAGCATGCAAGAACCTGGTCAACGGCACTAAGCACTTCATCCCAAAGGCTAGACCAGACATGATAAATCCCAGCAGAAGGAGAGATAGTGGACCTTGTAGATGCGTAATGGTGAGACTAACCATACGACCACTGCCAGCATCCTTGTCTGACCCTTCAGTGAGCTGCCCCTGCTCCTGTATTCGTTGCCGGTTCCATTGTGTTGTCCTGCTGGTGTGGGCTACCTCCGCCAGCATCTCCTTCTCCCACTGCAAGTACAGCCCAGCCTAGGAAAGTGATATCAGATATAGTGTTGTATGCAAAATGTATTTTGAGACTGCCTAGG
Source organism: Coenobita brevimanus (assembly GCF_032717465.1). Classification (NCBI taxonomy): domain Eukaryota; kingdom Metazoa; phylum Arthropoda; class Malacostraca; order Decapoda; family Coenobitidae; genus Coenobita; species Coenobita brevimanus. Next base: position 27,487,937 of record NC_136978.1, read on the forward strand.
TATATTCTGTAACGATTTTTTGTCTATACCAAACATATATATATATATATATATATATATATATATATATATATATATATATATATATATATATATATGTATACAGATAAGTAATGGATAATGATGATGAATCAAGTGAAGGCGTCCACAGGATGGAACACTGCATCGTGCCCGAAGATCAAAGGGAAAACTGCAGATTTTTAATGATACTGCAGTGTTTTCCCTTTGGCCTTCAGGCACGATTCAACGCTCCACCTCGTGAACTCGTTCACTTGATCAATATTCAAAATTTCAACAAATATTAATACCAGCAATTAGCATTTTGATCAATATTAGATTTTAGAAATTTGATAGAAAGCAACAACTGATTATACATTAAGATTTTCTACACAAAAAATTATGGCAGGAAACAAGAATTTAATAATTATGGAATTTTTCCCCCAAAAAATGGTACCAAGTAACCTTCTAATCATGAAAAAAAAAAAAAAAAAAACTTCTATGAAAAATGATGGTAACAGTTAGAATCAGGTCAACATTTAACTTTACAGCAAAAGTTGGTAATAGCAACTAACATTCTGGTAAGTTATATATTAAAAAATATATATGGTAGACAGTAACACAGTGATCAACAGTAAAAGAAAAATGATGGTAGCAAGTAATTATATGAGAACGTTAGAAATACAAAAATAACGGCACCAAGTAACATTCAAATCATATGAAGAAATTTCCTCAGAAAATGAAGTCAAATCCATTTTAAAAATCTTCAAAAGAAAAAGAAAAAAAGGTACTGTTATAATATTTATTTTCAAGATGCTTCAAATGAATGTTGCAACCAGGAAGTGAATTGCGACATTCAGCAGCGATTAAATTAATCATGTATTGTACTGTATAATGGCTGATGATATTGTTAATGACTGATGTTAATTATGATGATGAATTAATGATGTACAGTATAAAGGCTGATGATATTGTTGATAATTAGGAGTGAGCGAGCGAAGGAAGCGAGCAATGTTTACTCCCAGTTAAGTTGGAAATGAGCTGCATGGCCTGATTCAACTGTCACGCTAATAACTTTACTTATGTGAAGTAGAGCTGAAATTCTGCTTGATGCAATCACTCAATAGATGTTGTTATCAACTAAAAAACTCACCCGTAAAGATGTAGGAACCCCTTGGAATCTCGAGTTTTCCAAGGGTGCATTCAGCTCTAATTGGTGAACTCTTTATTATGACATTTAAAAAGATTTTACTTGGTAACACTGTATTTTAGGATCATCTCTAGCAATTAAATATCGGAGATTTCACCTATAATTAAATATCAGAAGGAAATTGTAATGACATGGCACTCGCTTGCTCATCACGTGCTCACAAAGCGCACTTTACTTGTTGATGTTTTTGCTAATGATGATGATGATGTAAGGATGAATAAATGAATGATGGAAGGATGGATGAATTATGGATGGATGTATACACTCTGTATGAATAAGGTAATATAGGATGGACAGATGATAATGGTGTGAATTCGACTCACCTCCCTTATAGCAATAATATACTTGTCGAAAAGATGTTTATATGGAGCATCAAGGGGCAATGGCCAGGCGTAAAGAGTAGGCAAGATCCTTTCTCTTCCTATGTACACTGACTGAGATCCGTCTGCATTGGTGAAGTTCTGGGTGATGATGAACTTGAGGTACGTCGGGAAGTTTATATGAGCTTGCCTGAGAGAGAGAGAGGATTATATTACTGCAACCTGTCATTATAACTTTGGTACCTGTACATGGTTTTAGTCAGCTCTGGGGACAAGTATTATATCGAATGGTTATGTTGTAGTGGAGTGGGATGAGTTGCCAACTGCCACTGGTCAT
>NC_136978.1:27489900-27589900 GCF_032717465.1 Coenobita brevimanus
ATAAATATTCAACAGTATCGGTAAACATGCCAGTACCACGTTCAAGCTTCCACAACATCAGGCGAATATATGGACCTTTTGTCCATCGTCTTAACCTGTTATTCGTGATTTGATCGATTTTTTTTTTTTTTTTTTTTTTTTAGTCAAAAAAGAGTGTACTATGTCCATAACGAGAACAGTTATAAAATATGAAAACAACAGTAACATCATAATTGGAACTGTAAGTGGGGGAGTGATATTAATACTAGTGGCGACTCTATTAAAAATATATATATATATATATATATATATATATATATATAAATATATATATATATATATATATATGTATATATATATATATATAAAATTCGTGATCCTCTCTTTAGTCTATATATATGTGTTTGCAAACACACATAAAAAAATATATATATATATAACAGCAAATTGAACAGTATAATGTACGAAATTAAACTGTTACCAAATAATACAGTCATTACTGTAAATTGTACAGTCACAAAGGAATTAAGCCACACTGACCATCTTTTAGTTTACATCTATGTAGATTTAACAAAGATCGTTGTACTTACCAAACAGAAATGTAAGAGCTAGCAAATCATATCATGAATATCAATTTGGGGGAAACCTTTAGAAAATGTAATTTCATTTCCTGATTAAATTAGATTATATTCGTGGATTTACTGGATCGTATAAGAGTTGCATGATGTATGTTACCAGTAAAGAATAAAAAAGATTTCAAAAATTGTTGTTTTAGCTTGTTATGATCCTTGTAGCCTCAGCCAATATTCTGAAAAAAGAAATACATTTTTATTCGTACCTTTAAAATATTAAATAAGGAATTATGTGAATTTTGCAACATAGATTTTTTTTTCCGTGAGGGGGGGGGGCCTCAATACAGAATGAAGCTAGTTTATATTTTATGTTTATCAATGCTGCGTGCAGACATTGGGATGGAATTACTATGACACAACTCAAATAGACATACCAATTAACAAAGTAATATGGGCACACGCTGCAGAAAGAAAGGTATATGTTTGGGAAAGTTTTCCAAGACTTACGTACATATGATAGAACACGACAATCAAAAGAAAGAATAGGTAGAAATGGCCAGGAGCAGAAGGAAACTATTAAAATAAAGGCTGCATATGCTGAGAGGGCAATTTTATTGAATCCCATGTAGACATTTAGCAGCTCAATCGAAATTAGAGCAACAGCCACTATAAAAAGTCGGAAACGATGCATAGGGACTAGTCTAGGTGTCACTCTGCTCTATCCCACTAGCATCTCATTGCTTTATGAATTTGATTGTTTCAACATTCTGCTGATCTGGTGAATGTAATAAAATCACAAATGGTTATTTATTTTTTTTAGTTGTATAAATTGGCATTTCTTTTGCAGTAATGTGTGGCAAAATAAAAGCACGAATGAGACAGGCAAACTGGAGTGAAATGTACCCCACCTAAAATATAGAGTGTAACTTATCCTTATGACTTAATTATCAAAAAGAAACTCTTTTAAAATGACTGCTGGGTATGAATTCAGCTTCTCACATTATTACTGTCATGCCACTGAATCACATTCCCTTTGTACCTGATGTAAAATGGTGGATAGCCATGTGAGTAAACAAGTATGGATGCACTAGTATAATCACTTCAGAGAGCACAAAAAATCATACAGTAACATTGGTCTCAGTATTTTTCTTCCCATCTAATTTTAAAACACTCTGCAATCTATTATAGGAAAGGTAGGCAGTTTCAGTAGTACATAAAACAATAGTGCGAACCCACCCGTCTCTCCAATCGAGGCTGATCATCTACGTGTGGTGCATACTGGACTATCCTCGTGTAAGATATTGGCTGTAAACAGCCATGTGGTTATGTTTTGCTTGTTTTTAACATTGTCCCTTAGGTCAGTATGATACGCATTTATTAAAATATATATTATACAATTCAAGCCCACCTGACGATATCGTGAGGTCTTTAATAATGATATGGAAAGTGTTGTATAACAGCGTGCGATTGACAGCGTTGCTGGATGATGTTCAATAGAGGAATTGTGGGCCTAAACCTGAGTGGTAAAGGTCGAGACAGTTTAGGTCGTTGTGGTGCTGAGCATCGATAGGCAGTGGCAGATCTTCTGATACTGCATCATGTTCATCTTTTCACCAGTCCGATTCTAATTCCATGTACATGCTCAGAGGAATAAAAACACAGGAGCATTGTTTGTGCTGTGATTTTTTGTTTTTGCTTTAATCATAATGTCGATGACAGCATTCACACTTCTCATTTGCCTACTAGCATCTAAGACTAATGGAGGATACAATTTCCTACATCTGATCAGTGAGTGAGACGGACAGCCCCCTTTGTGTCACAATGCAATCAGAGTAATCGATTACTATATTATATGCGCTTGTGAAGAAATTCTGCTCGAAATTGAAGTTTAAACCCATTTAACTCGCCCCGTCCCGACCACTTTTTGACCACTGGTACCCCCCACTCCCGACCATTTTTCGACCCTTTTTTTTTTTTTTGCTAAAACTTTCGCTTTTGGTGAGAAACATCGAAAATTCATAGAGAAATCGCTCACCTGAGGTTTAAAATACTCATTACAGGTAGGAGAGCCCTCCTCCACTATACTGGGTTTTCTATCAGGCTGGCACCAAAGAAAACGAGTTCTATGGGAGGATAACCATTTCACACCATTCATGAACGGTATTTATTTATTTACTGTTACGAATTTACATGTAGTACAAGAGTAGATTGGTTTTCAAGCAGTAATATAGGCATTATAAGCATTGTTTCACTCACTAATACCTGACCTTTTTTTGCCACATTACCTGATCATCATTTCTAACTGTTTCTTCCTCTAATGCTATGTAAAGTTTGTCCTCCACATTGTCATTGATTGGGGAATCACTCTGGCCCTGAATTTCGTACCGTGGCATGACTTCCATGGCCTATACTGGCCAGGTCATCAGATAACAGGTGAATTGCTGAGAAAAGGGCATGCAGGGGGGAGGAGGTCATGCTTTAGGTAAGGCAAATATTGTCTCCACCTGGCATCTCTTGTTGAGGAAGGTGTCCCATTGCTTATACGTACCAAAAATGACTCGCGAAAAATTGAAAATTGTGGAAATTATGAACCTTTACCAATTGCAGGACGTTGGAAGTACATCCGGATTAGCTGTGAGCCAAAATGTGAGGAGACGTGGAAAGTACGTCCTCGGGAAGGCGCGAGTTAAGGGTACCTCTCACTATTCAGGTAAACAGTGGCGTTGATGGCGCTACAGTGATTGAGTGTAGCTGTATTTTGCAGTCTGATGGCCCTTCTTATTTGTTTCAAATAATAGGGTGACATACCTTGGGTGTTTGGCTGATATTTAATCTCCACTCAAACTGTGCTTATCCAGCATTAGACCTCTATGCATCCACATTGTTTGCTGAGGAACAAACGTTGTGCTTATATTGTTTTCCTCTTATTTACGATGACTTAGCCACCTGTTCAATCTCATAGTTTATCTGTTGGCTGTACTTCTGGATATCGGCCATCCTTGGCTGTCTTTCGATGGAGTATTATTATTTTTTTTCTCCAAATACGGAACTTTTCTCTTTCGTCACTGCCTCCTGAACGCTAGAATCTGACTATGACAATCGTGATGTACCTGCTCTCCCTTCGCGTAGCGTTAACTTTTTTTTTTTTTATGCAACACTTTGCACCATAGTGTTTCATAGAACTCCGAGACGGTGAGTAAACGGAATGACAGAGCTGGAAATTCCCCATATTATGATAGGCAAGCTTTAGCAGATAGTTATATCACTCTAGTAAGACTCTCTGTCTTCAATATATGTTAAATCTTAGTTCATATCAATATCTCATCTAAAGCTCATACCTTCAGGATAATCAAGTGGACAGGGTATGAGTGACTTCATGGTGGATGCTCCCAGTCTAGGAGACAGGAATAGCCTTCAGTAGTTCTGTTTCCCAAATATATTCGAGTCCGTCCAAAGATATGCATTGACAGTTGCTGGTGAGGGGAGTTTCCCCATCATTTTCAATCTTGTTTCTGTTAACTTCCCCTTCAATGTAGAGGAAATTCCTTGATGGAAGAAGGTATAGGTCCTGGTGTAGGATACCCACGTGAATGTCTTCTGACTTTTTCACATCAGCGCCCGTGTACTGTAGGATTCATATTTTTGGAACCTGAGTCTTTTGACGGAGTCATTTACTTCCAGACCTTGATACCACAGTGTTTTTTTAAGAGGAAATGGTTCATTTCAAATACAGGATTATAGTGTCAGCCTTGAAATATGAAAGGTTTGGTAGATCCCACTGAACCTTTTGGCCAAACTTACGAATGAAGTTAATCATGGGAAGGATGATAGGGAGGTAAATTGTGGAGACTTTTTTTTCATTTATTTTATAGCCAGGAGAGACATCAGAGAAGAAACTTTGTAGAGAACTTACGAAATAGCGATTCATTTGACATACGCATCCCCTGAGTGACATCACAGTTGATTAACCCGGAGTTTATGGATAAGATGTTCACCAAATTCTCGTCCTCATGTTCACCAACGGTGTAGAGATCACACCCTCCAAACCCAAAAAGTTGTCGCAGTGAACGAGGGCGATTCAGGAATACTGGCGTGGGATTTCTTAATGTGAATCACACTTTGGAGGGTAATGGCATTCATTGTGATGTCAAATGCACCTTCATGACCATTGAGTGATGTCAAATGCACCTTCATGACCATTGAGTGATGTCAAATGCACCTTCATGACCATTGAGTGATGTCAAATGCACCTTCATGACCATTGAGTGATGTCAAATGTACCTTCATGACCATTGAGTGAGAGTTGTTTTTGTATTGTGTCATTAACAGCTGGAATCTCATGAGTTCCAGTTGGAAACGTGATAGTAGATTCTTCATCCCTGTATTCATAGATCCATTGGTTATTGGAATCGTCTGTGTTCGGAACCGACTGGTGCATGTCTAAGTTGATAAGTGCAGTCTCGTGTCCTTCAAGACCATCGATGTTAATGGATGAATAAAAGTCGCATGTAAATTTAGACGTAGTGCTGGTTAGCACGATACTCCTGAGATTTGACTTTCATGTACCAGAGAAAGAGAAAAAAACAATAACCTACTACCCTTACCTGAGGCTAATATCCATACTGTAATACCCTTAATCTAGAGGTTTAGCTAACCTTAATCTATTCCATGCTCTTTCTGTATATTTTTTAATTTGCGAGTTTGGAAACCTTAGGATCAGTCACAGTCCTGTAATTCTCACTCACCATCACCCAGTTATGGGCAGCAGTTAAGGTCTGCCAGTTCTACCCATCATCAGCTAGTTCAAGGGAAGCAGTTTAGGTCAGCGAAGTCACACTCACCATCACCTCCTAGGATTGGTAACCGTAGACTACATGCACGTTTTTTCTTATTTCTTAAGGGTTCCTAATGTAGGGTTAGTAAACGTAACCGAATCAGCGCTTCAGCTTATAGTGACAGCGAGCTAGTGTCTTGATATTATCGTTCAGGATGGAGTGCTTTTCATCTCCCCTCGCAAAACGCCACTTTTTTAATGTGAGAATCATGTGTATTCTCATGATTGGTTGAGCACCTCACTCTCAAAGAGGGCTTACTTTCAAGCACCTATGATCAGAGACTGCTTAATAATCTCTGCTTCTTTACGCCTTTCGCCTTCTTCACTTCCTCCTCATTGATAAAAAGTCTACCAAGGCATAAGGCTGAGATCTAAACCGACGGAATTCCACGATAGGTTACCGAGCCGTCTCATCCTTCATTTCTTCACAACACCTTATTCTTGGTGAAGAAGAGACTAATCTGTGGGGTAGTTGGAGAAGCATGTCCCAAAAAGGTCATATTTGTTTTCACAGAGCCTACTAATAGTCACCCGTATGCCGAGCCAACAGCATTGGAAAGGAATCCAGTATCCGCGAATAGGAGATGTGCCCTTTCACCATCAACATTTTTCAAATACCCACAGTGGAAATAATACATCGAGGTCTTGCTGCAGCTTAAAACCAGGAGGGACATGCCTACGTCGGTTTACTGAACATCACCTTCGTTTTGTTCCATATGGATTACCATTAAGTTCTCTGTGAGATTTTAAAGCACACAAGGCTGGAGTTTTGCTAATAAGCTCCCATGCCCATGCGTACTGTACTTTCATTAGAACAAGTCCAAACTTCAAGCATTCCTTCAAAGCTTCGATAATATAAACTCACATTTTCGTTCTTCTTGTCACAGAAGAATTGGCAGGAGCGTTGGTAACTTTATCCACCGCGATTATCTCTTCTGCTAGGGGATAGTCGTTATTGTCGAGGTATAGGGTTTTCGGAGCACTTTAGGTCAACCCCTAGTATATAATCATTTTTCTAGTCATCAGTTATATTGTCTACAATTTCTATCTTTTCCACCCACTTGAAGTTGCTCATTGAGTGGAGGTAGTGAGACACTGTCCTACCACTGAGGATTATTGGCATCATAGTATGCAGTGAAACTCTTAAGGTTTTGTTGGATCGTAATTATCCATAGGTGCATCATTAGCCTTAGCATATCCATGGGTAATGGTACTTAATGCCACCTCGAATCCCCTTTCCCATCATCAGTAGCATGTCAGGGTCTCGTATCAAGTCTTCAGATCAACTCCCGTGTGCTTGAGCAGGTCATCCCCAGATAGTCCCGGTTAGGTGGAAGCAGTTAGCGGGATCCAACTCGTACGACTTCATGGAAGTAGAAGAGCAGACTAAATACCTGCCGAACAGTGCGGAACTCCTGAGGATTGCATGGCAGGCTGGTGACAGGGAGAAGTGGAGGTCCCGTTTAACCAGCCCTCAGGAACTGTTCTTGACCATCTCCATTTGCTGAATATTTTCAGTGTTTTCATTAACATAGAGATTAGGCCAGCATACTCTCATAAACATCTCCAATTGTATGTATCACACTACATGCACATTAGACATCACACCTATTACATCGCCCCCTCTCTCTTAATACTGCTCACATCATTATTAATGGTAATCTCATTTTTTTTAGTCTTGTCTTCACGCAGTTTTACTATTGCTCTTTTAAGCTCAGTCTGGAGACTGTGGATTTTTACTCGAAACTTTCAGAAGTTATACTTTCCAGGTCAGAGACGCCACCATCGACATAAGTTTAAGTAGCAGCATCATTCGGTTCCAGAGGCTGGGCGACATTAGCCAGCCTCTGGTGGGTGACACTGAAATTACCCTCATCATGAAGAATCGTGAGCCCCGCTCCAGGAGGACCACACTGCCCTCGTTGGTGCAGCTGTTGGTGCACTTGAACACCTGGTCCGATGCCGAAGTTTTTACAATCATTTATTCATGGTGGAAAAACAACTCCCAAAGAATGGAGTGATAGCTTTCATCACATTAAGAGCACAGAGAACAACTAATCATAGATGAACGCAAATGACGTCGTTTAACTGTTGGATGCAACAGTACTTTGATTAGAGAAGGTTGCACTTCACATAGTCTTCAATTTCAAGGGGAGAAGTAACTACAGAAGAGTCGAAATAATACCATAGTGAGTTGGAGGATTGTATACTGAACCAGGTTCAATGAGTTCCTGGACCATTAATTGAATCGAGGTTCTGGAATATACCACATTTCAGAACCTTAGGAGACGTGGATAGGGTTTGTCCATCATGTATACTTGCAGGAAATGAGGAATGTTAAGCTTTTCATGAGTAAGTTGTCAAGTTATGTTGACTTAGTGCTTTATATGGAATGTTTAACCGTTGTATGGTTTTAGTATAAGAGATTTGCCAATGTTTTAAGGAAGAGACCTCTTTTTTTTTTTTTTTAAGGTTCTAAAACAATACTCTTCCATTTCCCCTCATGGCTTGATTGTATCTTTCCATCTCCTTCTGCCGCTTACCAGCCGCTTTCTTAGCGCTACCCGCCTTAGCAATGGAGCTAACCACCGCTGGCGAGAGAATCGAAGGCACTTGCTGCTGCTTGTCAAACTGGTATCCAGAAGAGGAAGCCACCATATATGGATCACAGCGGGACCTGAGTCTTACCCAGTTTTGTGGTAAAGGGAACTTGTTTTCTTATCTTATCCATTTGTGCCTGCGTTAGTAGTACAGTTACGTTTCCAGTCTTTCTTGGAACAACTCTAAGGAACAGAGGTAGCTGATGATTAGCAGCATGATTTTTTTTTTTTTCTGTGGGAGGACGGCTCGATCTCGTGATGAGCAACTCTAAGGGACACAGGTAGCTAATGATTAGCGGCTTGACTTTTTTTTTTTGGGGGGGGGGAAGGAGGGCTTGATCTCGTGACAGGTATATTTTGTGTTCCATTTATTGTAAAGGAAAAAATAATTTTTATTGTACTTTCACTGAATATTCCCAACCGCAGCTCATCGTTAATGGCCTTTAATACACTGAGGACATTCGTGTAACCAACCTGCATCTCTAAAAATTATGACGATATCAGTCAAAAAGTGCATTCGGATCCGATGGAAAAATAATGGTTGTACTACATCTTTCTCCGGTCTTGTAGTATTGTGTGATGTCAGGTAAGCTACCTCGATGTGTTCGACGTTTAAGGCAGTTATCATATTTCGGTTTTATAACGATTAAAGTATTTACTTCCTTTGGTTGCTTTGCCGTTACCATTTTGTTTTAAAATGTGTTTTAGTTCCAGCATAATTTTTGTATACGTTTCATAGTCCTCATCTGATACTGGTTCAGGTTCTTTAAAGGTCAGGAGGTTCAACAATCCTTCCGTGCCTTCATAGGTTGTACCGTCAATTATCACATTATTTTCAACGATAAATGTATTACTTCCACTAAATGTAAATCCTTGATCGTCCTTACTGGACTTTATACCATAGGCAAATTCAAAATCCCTGGGATGTTTCCCTATGATTTTCAAGGGCTGTTGTGTTGTCTTTCCAGACTTTAGAATCTGATAATGCTGAGGCGAAGAAAAAACTGAAATAATGTTGGAAGCAAAGGCTGTGGTGTTGAATGGCTCAGACTATTTTTTTTTTTTTTTTTTTAAGTCGATTCTATCAGTGGTTTCAAAAGTTTAACATTTTCTTTTTACACAATTATCTCATCTAATTTCATATTTCGAAAATGCTTTTTCAGTATTTCTATCAGATTTATGAGACAAGATGTTTGCTTAACATCTATATAAACCATTTATTTACAGAAGAAAGAAAGCTACAGTCCTGCTCGTCAGATGTTCCTGTTTGTACAAATGTCAGTTCTGCTTGTGCAAACACCAGTTTCTAATTCTGCTTGTGCAAACACCAGTCCTGATTACAGCAAACTACAGTCCTGATTGGTTCAATCACCAGTCCTGATAGCTGCAATCTGCAGTCCTGATTGTTGCAACTTGCAGTCCTCTAGACATCTTTGCAAGTTATATTTCACTAGTTCCTAAGTCCTCTGCAATGACAAATATTTCGGTGGTAAAGCTGGAAAAGTAACCTTTCGTAAAAGCTTTGTATTTTCTCTATCTATCTATCTATTGCCAGACGCCTCAATCCCGTTTGGGGTGGCCACAAACAAATCGCCTCCAAGTCGCCCTGTCCCTCGCCATTTCACTCCCCTGCTCCCAACTCACACACCCCTCTCTCATATACCTCTCCACCCCATCTCTCCATCTCATCCTCGGCCGCCCCCTCCCACTTTCCCCCTCCACCGCACTCACATACACTCTCTCTTCGTCAGTCTTTCACCCTCCATCCTTCTCCACATGGCCAAACCACCTCAGTGTGTTTGTATTTACTGATTCTAAATTTGTCTCCAATTTGAAACTTTGATTGACCTTCATTCTCCGAGGGAGGAAATAAAGTCTTCAATTGGTGTCATCCCAATATTCGTGTGATTGCTGGAGTTATAGTTTCACTTAAGGCAGGAAGGACATCAACCCATCTCTTCGTTTTGTTATGGGTAAAGTACTTCCATATTTTAGATTTTGAGGTTCTGTTGAAATGGTCTAGGACTTGGATTTTCGTTTCATTCTCTGTGGCACACCATTGAACTCCGTCTCTGTGCTTTTTCAGTAGGTCTTGAGTTATCTTACTAATGAAACCCAATCATTTTTTTTTTTCTGAACTTTTCTGGGAACTCGTTTCCTAAATAATGGCGTAAAGCCGTTCATGATCTCTACCCCTGTTTTCTTCTTAAAGGGTGTAGCCCAAGCATATTTGCCACAGATATGGATGACAGAATATAATTTGTACTGCTTTTTGTGTGCTTTGTATTTACGCCTATCTACCAAATCCTCCAACCAGTGATCATCAATGTCTGATACTAAGACCTTCCACGTTTCTAATTTATGTCTGATGGGCTAATGGAGTGTGTACACATTTTCCTGACTCAACCCACAGTGTCTGAAGGTAGCTTAATGTTTCGAATTAGGTTGCTGATTCCAGTCATATTATAACTTCTTCAACTGGTCATCTACAGCTATATGCATTTTTTATACACTTCTAATCCAAATCCTCATTCATGCTCATGATACCTGTGATGAGTCCAGTGTAATTTTTAACGTAGTCAGGCTCGTTGGAGTTGAAAGAAATTTCACTAGCCTGTCCTGCTAGAATATCATCTGCTTTATTTCTGTCTTTGGTTCTTGGATATTAAGAATAAGCAATACTGAGTTGCTTACAAACTTCGTCTAAACTCTTCACTCCCTGAAACCCTTCCTTTAATGTTGTAGCTTCGTACCCGGAGAGCAGAATTAATATTTTCCGGTATTATTGAAACAGCTACTGGGAACATTTTCTGAAGGGATGAATGAGGCCAAACATCAAGCCATACTTACACACAAATTTTGAGAGCCTATGTGTTTGTATGCATATTAATTAAACTGGAAACTTGTACATAAATATGTCAGTGTCCTGCGTAGAGAGTATCTTGCATTCCCTTTTGCCATGCTTGTAGTATCTCTCTCTCTCTCTCTCTCTCTCTCTCTCTCTCTCTCTCTCTCTCTCTCTCATCATCATCATCATCATCATCACCCTTGTCATCACATCTTCCGGTTATCATTATCATGATTATTTTCATCTTCATTGATTTTTAACATCATTTTCATGCTTCCATCATCATCATCATCATCATCATCATCACATTTAGTATCATCACATTTTCTTTCTTTCTTCCTTTTCCTTCTTTCTTCTCATCATTATCACCATCACCACCACTCATTGCCTAGTATAAAATGCGCTGCATGAAATTACCATTAATCTTCAGGCAGAACACATGAACACAGAAAAATACGGTACTCACCTGTACACGTAACATACCCAAGCTAAGCACATGTACACGGAGAAATGCTCAGGTCACGCACATGGACACGGAAAAATACCAAAGTTACGCACAGGTACACAGAAAAATAATCATGATATGCATATATACGGTAGCGGTCATATGTTCGTTACCAGTCTGGAAACTTTCAGAACAGAATCATATCTCGCAAAATTCCTCTATACCCCTCTTTCACTAACTTGGCCTAAGCTCGTCATCTCTCCATCTTGAATAACGAGTTGCATTAAGAGATTAACGCTAGAATGTGATGCTAGTAACGATGAAGTGCTACGGAAAGGTTGTAGAACCATGGAATTGCCTTATGGCACTGAGATACAGGAAATAAGCAGCAAAAGGACGAAAATCTGGTCCAAGTTAAGGTGAAATGGTCAGGTCCTCATTCATTTTCACTGCATTTCCGCTTGAGGACAGCTCGATAGTCTTTCAGGCATAGTAGGCTTCGTAGCACCTCTTCCTGGGCGATTTATCCTGCATAGAACAACTTAACACTCGCTTGCTTATCCTTAGGGTGGAGAGGAATATATTTGCTCAAGTGATCCCTCATAGTAAAAAAAAAAAAAAGAAGAAGAAGAAGAAGAAAAAAAGAAAAGAAAAGAAAAGAAAAAAGAAAAGAAAAGAAAGCAAGAAAAGAAAAAGAAACAAGAAAAAACAACAAAGAAAAAATATCCGAGGCATGGAGAGGGACGCCTTTCATTGTTGGCAATGTTGTACCCGGACAGAGGGCCTACCGGGATGCACAAATGTCCATTAACTCCCTCCATCTCCTGCAAGAAGGATGGTGGGTTGCAGTGCTAGCTTCTTTTAGTCCACTGGGTTCGTCTTGATGAGTCTGGGGATGCTACTACCACTACTACTACTACTACTACTACTACTACTGCTGCTGCTGCTGCTGCTGCTGCTGCTGTGCTACCACTACTACTACTACTGCTGCTCCTGCTGCTGTGGCCACTGCTACGATTACTACTACTACTACTACTAGTACTACTACTACTACACTTAATTCATAAGTCTTGAAACTGTGAAAAGTCTACGGTTCTTTCACCTTAGCTTGGCCCAGATTGTCGTCCATTTGCAGCTTATTTCACATAGAACAGTGGCAGAAGTCAATACTGCTGCTTTACATTACATCCAAAGCACTTTTTCGTGACTAGCATCATATTCCAGGTTAATGTCTTGTTGAAGTTCAGCATTCGAGATGGAGAGATAGCAATTTTAGGCCAAGTTAAAGTATAAAGAGCATGGGTCTTCTTTGTAGTCCTAGACGTGGTATCGGCATGGAGTGGAGAGAGATATATGAGTCAGGGTGTGTAAGCTGGAGGAGGGCAGCTAAATGATAGAAAACAGGATGACATGGAGGCGTTTTGCTTGTAGCCAGCCATTACGGAATTAAGACGTCTGGCAAGACACACACACACACACACACACACACACACACACAAACACACACACACACACGGTACAAGAAAGTTGAAAATTCGAATCACCACACATTGGAGACGAAAGATTGTAGGCTCCTTACTAAGCCATGGCTTTTCTCCTGAATTCCTGCAAGCTGTATACATTTTTTTCCAGCTCTGGCAAAATCTCCTATATTGAATAGGTTTAGCTTATAAGTATACGGTCATCAATGAAATAATGTGAAGTGTGTGTGTGTGTGTGTGTGTGTGTGTGTGTGTGTGTGTGTGTGTGTGTGTGTGTGTGTGTGTGTGTGTGTGTGTGTGTGTGTGTGTGTGTGTGTGTGTGTGTGTGTGTGTGTGTGTGTGTGTGTGGTTTACTATGTAGAAAGACTGCTGGGCCTCTGAGAACGAAGTAGTTACTCTGCACCCAGAATCAGACACATAACAAATCGACTCAGCATGTAGATCAACATTTATCCTTTTCTCCGTGACGATCCTTGCATTTTCTAATGTGGTATAACTTCGTCAGACGGCAAAATCCAGTGTGTGTTTCTAACAGTGACATTCACTCACTCAATCAGCCACTGTACATTTTTAATGAAATATGACATGAAGCAGCCACCGACTTTATCAGTGTCATACTTGTTGAACATATGAGAATGTTGAGGGAGTGAAAGTATTGGTCACGACCCGTATTCTCGTTGGTCAAGGAAGCTCCTCAACACCTTTACCATAGCGATTTGTTTTAGGATATAGCTGATCAACATTTTCGCGGTCTTTGGTCGCGGATCAAGTGTCCAACCTGCTCTTCAGATGCAAATCCGCGTCCAAACAAAAAATATTCACCATAGATCAGGAATTGTGTCTAGTGTCATTAAATTTCGTCTCTTAGCCTGATTAAATTTCATGTTTGGTGATACTATTTTCATTCATGGGAAAATTCGAAAACGTGACGAAAAAACGCTTAGAAAAACAAGTGGTATAAACATTCTTATGCGCTCATTCAACTTATACTCGTCATAACTCTTTTACTTTAGCAATATCATCTTTTTTACATTCATCTTGTTTTACAAAGTCTCAGCTTTTTAATGGTATTAAAATAAATCCGTTAATCCAAAGATTTTAGGGTGAAAAAATGATCGGAAAAGAAACACTTGAATGTGTGGATTTTCAGCTGATGAGGGAGAGCGGGGGGGATTCAACTTATACTCGTCATAACTATTTTACTTTATGCAATATCACTTTCTTTTTTCTTTCTTCATATTCTTCAGAGTTTCAGTTTTCTGACGGTATAACGGCATAAAACAAATCTGCTACTCTAAATATTTTGAGGTGAATAAAATTATCAGAAAAGAAAAAAAAATAGAGCACGTGGATTTTCAGCTGGCTAGGGAGAGCAGTGGGGGGGCAAGGATGGTTCTGCTGGCTGGAGGGTGGTTGGACCGCGAGTGTTAATATCCGTTTATACGTTGGTTATGCAGTGTTAGGCAACATTAGAAGGATTTACGTATCACAGAAGAGGACAGTAAAGTCCAACAGTAAAATGAATAATTTAAGAAAAGGTGTTAGAAAACTTCTTTACCCGACGACAATACGAACCGTGGTGTTTGTGCTGTGAGGTGAGTTTGAGGTGCGTGGGTGGGCACATGGAGTGTCACTGTAACTTGAAGAAAGGAATCCACAAGGTGCAACTACAGACATGTATGAACGTCAAAGTAATATGGGAGGGGATGTGTTTAGGGGGTATTGGTGATGTGTCTGGGATGTGTGGAGGATTACACTATAGGCGTGTTTTTGTCGTCCAAGCTGAAGCTTGGGATTCAAAGCGCGTCTTGGGGCGCTTGGTTTGTGTCCACAAAAACGGTCCAGGATACGTAGAACCGAAAAATTACGTGACAATCACCAAGTAAACAGAGGGATTCGCCGAAGAAGATTTTTGACGAATATGCAACTTACATGTAGCCGTTATTTGTGCTGAACTGGCTCTATATGTCGTTAATATTAGCCACCTGCACACTAATTTTATGTACATAATGATAATTTCATGATATTTATCATTTATGTGTCCTTGCTGGCCAATCTCACTCTCCCCAAGCTACACCAAGACTGCTCCCGACCACACTTGGGTGAGATACGAAGACGGTCTTGGTTTCGATGACAGACGCTTGGGCCGGCTTCGTATCACTTTGACCGACAAAAACGGGGTAGCTTGGTTTCATCGAAGATGGCTTCGAATCCGATCCCTCAGCTTGGACGACAAAAATGCTGCTTATGTAACAAACTTAAACCAAGTTTTTGTTTATATTGATTTTTACTATATTTCTGATCAGTGTCAATGCATAGATTCTGGCTATGCAACTTTGTGTAAATCTTGAGTTACAGGAATTATGCGGCAACATATGTATCATTCAAGGACAGGAACTGCAACTTGTTACCATTTCGAGAATGGTGAGAATGTCAAAGAATTTATATATTTCCGGGTGTATATTATGGATATAAGTAGAAAATGAGCAAACAGTAACATCACAAGGAATGCAGGACACATAGTACTATATCTAGAAATGAACTTTTGATTTTGACTTTTTTCTGTAGCTCTGTTGACAATCGTGCAACAATCCCCCAAAGTAATCGTGCATCATCGCCTCGTTCCACCTGCCCTGATATCTGGTTTCCATCAGCAGAATGTCCTGGTGGAACTGTTCGCCATGCTCTTTGCTGACCATACCCAAGTTGCTTTTGAAGAAATCAAGGTGGGAATGCTGATAGTGCAATTTGACTGACATTCTGTATCCAAGCCAGTAGAATAAGCTGATCAGGTCATAGACGAGGTATGTGGAATCTGGTCTCCTCTGGTTGCCAAGAAAACCTTCCATAACCCCTGTGAAATCATTCCAAGTGCGGTCTTCATCATTGGTCATTTTACCCTGGAGTTCACAACTTGCAAGCATTTTTCGAACTTGCAGCCCGGTGAATATGCCAGCCGTCATCTTTGCCATGCTCAGCTTGGGAAACAGTGATTGGATATGCAGAAATGCATTGCCATCCTTGTTGATGGCTTTCACGAATTGTTTGACAAGACCATGTTTTATGTGTAGCGGCGGTAGCAATACCTTCTCTCCGGAGATCAGTGGAGCTCTCCGAACGTTGCATGAGCCTGGTGTGAGACTCTCTCTGAGAGGCCAGTCTTTCCTCACAAAATATTCTGCATCACTCGGGCTGTCCCACAAGCATACATAACATGTGTACTTCGTATAACCGCCTTCCATTCTAAGTAGGAAAGAAATCATTTTGAAATCACCACAAACCTCCCAATTGTGATCTGAATACTTGATCTTTGTCAGACAAATCTTCACATTCTCATAGCCTTCTTTCTTTTCCACAGAATGTGCAAGGAATTGATGGGAGTTCATTGCCATTATGCAAAAGAACAGCTTTTAGGCTCACCACGGAACTGTCTATGAAGAGTTGCCATTCTGAGGCCTTGTAATCCACTCCCATGGCTTGGAACAAACCTTTAACATCAAAACAATAACATCACGAAGTTTCTTCACAAAATTTAACGGATGCAAACTTGCCATAGCGATTCCTATAACTCAGCTTGCAACTGGGATCCAACAAGTTCCATTCACTTAAACGTGACACCAGCAGCTCAGCATTGGACTTGGTGAGTCCTAAATCTTGGACCAAGTCATCCAGTACTTGCTGACTGGAAAAGTGTGGAGTGTCTCTGGAACATTCTCCAACATACGATTCATCATCACTTTCCCCTCCATCTTCAATGATGTCCTCATGGTCAGAGACAACTTCCAGGTCCGCAGAAGGGGCCGGAATCACCAGCTTATCGTTGTGAGATACTGAAGAGGTCGAAGAATGCATATTTGAATATACAATGTTCTTTCTTCCCTTAATGCTCTTCGCACCACTTAAATCAACAATGCAAAAATAACAATCGTCGTGGTGATTCGAAGGTTCTCACCACACTCTTGGAACTAAGAAAGGCATCTTCTTGCTCCTCGTAGCCAAGCTTCAAGCACAGAACGACAATTATCACAAGCATAGTGCGGAGCCCAATCCTTATCTTCATCGCCCATTGCCACACCAAAATATGCTTTGTATGTACGAGAAGATATGGTATCAAGGTGGATTTTGTGTTTGGTCATCTATGGTCCAATATATTATCCACATACACAACAAAATGTATCAGCTGAGGGCTTGCAAGAATGTCTACTGGTCATTCTCATCAATAGTGTCATGAGTTGGCGCGATCCTATATTTAAATAAATTCGTGACATTAAACTTTGGTGGGAAACCGCAAATTCTAGTGAAATCCCAGTATGTATCACTCAGTCAACCGCCATGTATTCACCCAATCAGGAGTATTTTCAGAACCATTTTTCACTTTCATTAGTGATCGTCTTTGTGTGTGACATTAGCACCTCCGCTGGGTGATTTACTGTGAGTGTGTATCGCTCACACTAAATTCGTTAGCTGTTAGCAAGTACGGCCCGCTCTCACCTCTCTCTCTCACAATTTGAATTCAGTCAGTCATGGATCATCATGAGATAAGGACTGTAGTGCTCCAGCCAAGCAGCGCCGTCGTTGTACAGCGAGTTCCTGAATCTCCACCTAGTGTGAGCCGGCAAGAGGTTTAGCATGTGTGGCAGTGTCCTTCCTCAGCAACGACGCCCAGTCCATCCCGCCTAGCCCCTTTTCTGACCAGTATTTCTTTCGTTTTTCCTAGGTTTAAGAGTTTAGCTTTTGAGTGAGCGAGTGAGTGTGTTCTCCTTATTTTGAATTCATTTTTTAAACATGTAACATAAATTTAACTCATTGTAATCAATAAATTAACAGTTCTTTTTCTTGAGCTTAATGTAATGTAAACTCGTGTTTTATTTCTCCATATTAACCCGCCCCATCCCGACGTTTTTGGACCTTTTTTTTTGGCTCAAACATCCGCTTTTGGTGAGAAACATTGAAAATTCATAGAGAAATCGCTCACCTGAGGTTTAAAATACCGGATTTAGGTACAAGTACTTCCTTACCTGACTGGGTTTTCTAACAGGCTGGCACCAAAGAAAACGAGTTCTATGGGAGGGTAACTATTTTATCCACTCATAAACAGTATTTATTTATTTACTTGGTACGAATTTATATGTAGTACAAGAGTATATTGGTTTTCAAACAGCAATATAGGCATTATAAGCATTGTTTCACTCACTAACATCACCATTCATGACCTTTTTTTTCCCACATTACCTGATCATCATTTCTGACTGTTTCTTCCTCTAATGCTATGTAAACTTTGTCCTCCACATTGTCATCGATTGGGGAATCACTCTGGCCCTGAATGTCTTTATTGGCCAGGTCACTGGTAACAGGTGAATTGCCGAGACAATGGCGTGCAGGGGTGGGGAGAGGTTATGCGGTGTAAGGCATTGTTCCTGCTTGGCATCTTGTAGAGGAATAGAGGAAGGTGTCCCGTGTATACGTGCCAAAAATCACTCGCGAAATCACTCGCGAAAATTGAAAATTGTGATAATTAAGGACCTTGCAATGTTGCCGCGTTAATTCACGTCGCCGGGACGGCGCAGGTTAAGTTTATTCTAGTTGCAGCTCTTAGTTTGCATTATTCATAACTGGTACTTAGGCCAGTCCTTTTGTATTAACCCTTTAACCACGGGCATTGTTTTGCCCTGACTGGCCTCTCCCGTGGGGGTTCCAGCCAAAATGTAAACAAACTTTAAACCTTTATAACTCTGCACAGAATAAATCTAGAACGAAAAATAAGGTACCATTAGAAAGTACTAACCTTTGGCTTTGCAATGATGTAGGTTTCATGATTTCGTTGACTATCACTGGATGGGCAGTGCCATTAGAAATGGGCGATCTAAAATCACTATTTTTCGCTCACACACCATTACCTTCGCTCACACACCATTACCAAATGCCAACCTCATTCTGATAATAATACTATAAACATATATGAACACTGCACAGACAATAAACACCCACTCTGTGTTCACTGAGGCAGGTAAAAGGCACTGTAATTGCCTGCACTTCACTGCTACATCAGTGGTGTTGTAATCACTATTTTTAGCTCACACACCATTACCAAATGCCAACCTCATTCTGATAATAATACTATAAACATATATGAACACTGCACATACGATAAACACCCACTCTGTGTTCACTGAGGCAGGTAAAAGGCACTGTAATTGCCCGCACTTCACTGCCACATCAGTGGTGTTGTAATCACTATTTTTCGCTCACACACCGTTACCAAATGCCAACCTCATTCTGATAATAATACTATAAACATATATGAACACTGCACATACGATAAACACCCATTCTGTGTTCACTGAGGGAGGCAAAAGGCACTGTAATTGCCTGCACTTCACTGCCAAATCAGCAGTGTTGTCACTCACACAGCTGGACAGATACTGATGCGTGTTTGGTCAGGGGTGGGTTGGGGGGCCCAGGGGGTGGGAGGTGGGGGCACGGGGGGGGAGGAGGGAGGTGGGGGTCGGCTGGAGTGAAAGAACTTAATAGCTACTCTCCCTTGAAACAATTGGCGCACAGAAAAAACGCGCGGTATTCAAAATATTCACAAACATTCAAGAATGACACCCGCGGTTTGGTCCAGTGTTTGCAATGTCATTCTGGGATGATACCCGCGGTTAAAGGGTTAAGCTTAAAATCCATTGTGCAACCAGGAGTTAATGCACCAGCAACAACCTGTTTATCATTAATAGCATTAGTTATTGATTGTCAGGGGTGGAGTCACTTTCTCCAGAGGCTAACAGTACCAATAAACAGCACGTGTGAGTAATTAGTCTCTACTGTGAACTGTTGAGAAAGTTTATAAATTCTCGTCCTTAGAGAATCGGCAAAGTAAGCCGGCATAAGGTTATCATTGCTTGATTTTCATAAGTCAATTCTTTGTCCTATTCTCAAGCATTATTGAATAATATTCTTTAGTATGCATACTCTCAAAAACCCTGTGACATCTGACGACCTCGCCAGGATATTAACTCCTAGCTCTAAAGTTATTCACAAGATAATATTCACTCACTCATACTTAGGTATTTATCATTAAAGTCTATAGGCACTATCTTACTGGTGATTATTGATTCAGTTCTATTAATTTTATGTAATAGTTTTCACAGTCAGTTGTTTGTTTAATTTTCTTTCTTTACCAGTTTAATTAGATAAAACTGGTCACCACTAACCTGTGCCTATATTCTTTATTCTCGATTATTGGCATCTTTCTCTGCAAAATTGCAGTCAGTACTTAGTCTTTAGTTTACTCAGACTGAGTTAGCATCATGTCTACCAATGTCTATGTACAGGAAGCTAAAGATATGGGGCTTACAGACCCCAAAGAAGTTAAGGATTATATCCTCTCTCGGCTTAGTCACGAGCAGCAACGTGAGAATGATGCTCGCGAAGAGCGTCAAATTCAGTGTGAGGAACGCGAAAGAGAACGCGAACACGAGCGACAACAGCTAGAATATGAGCGAGAACAGAGTGAACATGAGCGAGAACAGTGTGAACGTGAGCAAAAACAATGTGAACTCGTTACAACAACGTGAGAGAGAACGTGAATACGAGCGTGAACAATGAGACAGAGAACGAGAACACGAACATGCCGAGTGAGAAGCACGCGAAAAACATGAGCTTAAAGTGCTGAAGCTCAAGCGAGATTCCTTGGCTTCAGACACATCTGGTGCAGCTGGCTCAAGCTCCACGAGCACTCTCCCTGCACATGTTCTGGCGACCCCACACATCAAGCTTCCCCCATACAAGGAAGGCAAGCGAATCGAGCCATACATAGCTCATTTTGAAGACATGGCTCAACTTTACCAGCTGGATGATGCAGCTAAGCGGCTTCAGTTTCTAAGCCTGTTTGAGGGCCCTCCCCTCGATATGCTTCACAGAATTCGTGGAGACAATCTCACGTATGAGATGATGAAGGCTGCACTCGTCAAAGCGTACTGTCTCACAGTTGATGATGCCAAGAGTCAGTTCATGAGGGCACATTAACAGGAAAAAGAGACTGCCGTTCAGTTTCTTGACCGGCTTACTGCTTACTTAGATGAGTGGATGGAGAAAGATGAAACCCCTTCCACGCGTGAGGGGATAATTGACCTTATGCTGCACATGCAGCTAGAAAAGTCGTGGGCCTACTGAACTTATGGCTCAGCTTAAGATCTGCCAGGTAAGGGATGCCAGCCAAATGGTGCAGAAGGCTGATGCATTCTTCACTGCATACGGGTATCAAACTCCCAAGCAGCATACCTGGAACAGGAAAGCTGATAAATCTGGGAAACCGTCTCAGATTGAACCCCAGCAACAAGGCGGTTCTCAGAATAATGGCCAAGGTCCAAAACCACAGAGGAAGGACCAGGGGCAAAACACTCAGAAACCTGAGTGGAAGCGGTACAACAAGTACCCTAACCAACAGCAGTATCAGCCACGCAATCGACCGTCGGGACTATCCTTTTCAGTACCAGCCCCTCGGAGGCAGGAGGCGAACACAGCCTTCATTCCTCAGCAGCAGCACAGTGGTGTTGTCCCTAGCAGTACGGGTACTTCCCCACAGTTCACTAGTCCCCCATCAACAGTGAACCCTCCTCCACAGGAGGCCAATGCTCCGTCTCCACAGACAGTGAGTACAACCCCTCAAAGTATCTAATTCTCGGGGCACCATGTTTGCCGCATCATTATTCAGCAGCCTAATCAGTGGCTGGCTGCTTCCTCCACAGACCCTCCCACAGGTGAGTGCATTTCTTGTTCATCCAGGGTTTGTGGGAGACATTCCTGTGAAGGTCCTGAGAGACAATGGGTCCTCAGGTTGCTCTGTCAGGCAGAGTCTAGTTCGGCCTGAGCAGTACACAGGTCGACAGATCCAAGCTAACCTTATTGATGGAACAGTGAGATTGTTCCCTGAGGCACGTATCCAGGTGGCATCTCCATTTTACACTGGCGTGGCGGTCGCAGTTGTCATGCCAGAACCTTTATTTGACCTTATCATAGGCAATATTCCCGGTGCCAAGTATAGTTGCACCGAAGATGACGTTCCTCTGACTTCAGCTGCAGTAACACGAGCCATGGCTGAGGCTCTAAACTGTGTCACCCCGGTGACCATTGAATCGCTGCATGATCTGATGTGTAGCCAAGTTGTTGTTCAAGAACAACATTCTGACCTGACACTTGCTGCCGTGTGAAAGAAACAAAAGGGTAGAGTGACAAAGTATTCACGGGGAGGTCAAGCCAAGTTCCTTCGCAAACAAGGACAGCTGTACCGTGAGTCACAAACACCCAAGGGCAAGGTTCAACTGCAGTTTGTCGTTCCTGCCAAGTACTGCCAAGCAGAGTTAGAATGGGGTCATTGTTCAGCCTCAGGAGGTCACATGGGCAAAAGGAAGACCCAGGGCCATATCCGAGCTGACTTTTTCTGGCCAGGGAAGGGATGAGAAATAGATAGTTTTGTGCGTTCCTGCAATGTGTGTCCACGTACCATTAGTCAGGGGCATGTCCTTCCTGTGCCGTTGAACCCACACCCATAATCTCTGAAGCAGTTGAGAGACAGGGTAGTGGTGAAGTTGGTGTAGACCTGACGTATCGCCCGTTGGCCCCACAGGACACAGTATGTCCAGGGCCTGTACACACATATGTACCGTAAGTTAAGGGGGAAGTTTGAGAACCCTGCAGAGACAGTCCGAGGCTGTGTATGAATTACCTTGTGGAACGTCTCGAGCTGTGGATCTCTCTGAGGATTCCCGGAGAATGCACAATATCCACATGAGTGTTCACACCCATGGTGGGTGTTAAAATGTGACCTGCCCGAGATTGCGTAGGGGTTCTCAGGTTCCTGTCATTAATCATAAGTGTAGTGTTAGGTTAACCAGTAAACTGCTTGTTCTAAGAAATTTGTAAATTCAAGAACTGGCACGTTTCCTGGTTAATAATGTTAGGTTAACTAGTAAACTGCTTGTTCTAAGAAATTTGTAAATTCAAGAACTGGCACGTTTCCTAGTTAATAAGATTAACCAGTAAACTACAAGGGTTTTGAGACATTTGTAAATCCAATGACTACATTTCATGGTTATCATAACATAAGTACTGATTGCTAGGCATAGAGAGAGAAATAACACTTTTGATGCTCCACCTTGATTCCTTTCACAGGTGCAGGTGGCAGGTGCAGCATTGTCGTGCAGATCAGTTGGTCGTCCTTGTCGCATGCTGCCGCCTCTTCTCATCTGTCTCGTCATCTCTTTCCTGTTAATTTGTATTACATGATTTTACACGTAGGCACAGTTACACCACAACTGTCACAAATACACCGTGTATTATATACATCACGCTACATAACAATTAGTTGTTAATGTAGCGAACTTTTCACTCAGTTTGACCTGAGTACAGGATTTTTCACCGTCGTCACGGAGTTTTTTCCTCAAGTTTGCTTCTATTAACGTAAATACGAGTTTTTTTTTCGCTCACTGGCGACTGTGACTTTCTCCTGTAGCAGGATAGCACACACACACACCACAGTGTGAATCTTGTGTGACTGAGTTAGGATTTATATGTATGTATATTGAAATTTTTTTTTCCCTGAGAAAAAAAAAATTCATTTTGATGGGGAGCGATCCCATATTTAAATAAACTAGTGACATTAAACTTTGGTGGGAAACTGCGAATTCTGTTGGAATCCCAGTATGCATCACTCAGCCAACTGCCATGTATTCACCCAATCGGGAGTATTTTCAGAACCATTTTTCACTGTTTCATAAGTGATCATCTTTGTGCACAACATTAGCACCTCCGCTGAGTGATTTATTGTGAGTGTGTATCGCTCACACTAAATTCGTTAGTCATTAGCAAGTACGGCCTGCTCTCGCCTCTCTCTCTCACAATTTGAATTCAGTCATTTGTGGATCGTCGTGAGATAAGGACTGTTGTGCTCCAGCCAAGCAGTGCTGTCGTTGTACAGCAAGTTCCTAATCTCCATCTAGTGTGAGCCGGCGAGAGGTTTAGCGTGTGAGGCAGAGTCCTTCCTCAGCAACGACGCCCAGTCCATCCCATCTAGCCCCTTCTCTGCCCAGTATTTCTTTCGTTTTTCCTAGGTTTATGAGTTTAGCTTTTGAGTGAGCAAGTGAGTGTGTTCTCCTTATTTTGAATTCATTTTTGCAATGTAACGTAAATTTAACTCATTGTAATCAATAAATTAACAGTTCTTTTTCTTGAGCTTAATGTAATGTAAACTCGTGTTTTATTTCTCCATATTAAGCTTATTCTAGTTGCAGCTCCTAGTTTGCGTTATTCATAACTGGCACTTAGGCCAGTCCTTTTGTATTAAGCTTAAAATCCGTTGTGCAACCAGGAGTTAATGCACCAGAAAGAACCTGTTTATCATTTATTAATGATAAATAGGTTCTTGCTGGTTCATTAGTTATTGATTGTCAGGGGTGGAGTCACTTTCTCCAGAGGCTAACAGTACCAATAAACAGTGCGTGTGAGTAATTAGTCTCTGCTGTGTACTGTTGAGAAAGTTTATAAATTCTCGTCCTTAGAGAATCGGCGAAGTAAGCCGGCATAAAGTAATTATTGCTTGATTTTCACAAGTCAATTCTTTGTCCTGTTCTCAAGCATTATTGAATATTATTATTTAATACTGCATACTCTCAAAAATCCTGTGACAAACAGAAACACCATATGGAACAGATCAAGAACACGTTAACCAACCAAACTAGCAACGTGAAACTAGCTCATCAAATGAACTGACTCGATCCGCAATGCATGACGTAATTATGGTCATGTCAGTGACATTTGCATGGACGCAGACAGTGTGTGTGTGTGTGTGTGTGTGTGTGTGTGTGTGTGTGTGTGTGTGTGTGTGTGTGTGTATGTGTGTGTGTGCGCGTGCGTGTGACGTGGTAAATGATACGTCATCAGCCATTACAATGTCACGCAGTAACAAGACTGGAAATAAACAATGGCCAATTGTTGGAAAAAAAGAATAGAGACAGATAAACAAAACAAACATCATTGGAATCAGCGTGGAAAACTGAGTCTGATAAGACCAAAAAATTTTATAAACATTCTTACACAGTGGATTATTGCTGGTGTGTCTGGGGTGTGAGGGGGTATTTGTGGTGTCTGGGGTGTATTGAGGGGGTATTGGTGGTGTGTCTGGGGTATGCTGAGGGGGTATTTGTGGTGTGTCAGGTGTGTGTTGAGGGAGGTGGGGGTTATTCCGTTTATTCCTGTGAGGTAGGGTCAGGATTCCTGGGGACTGAATGTTAAGTAAATGAGAGTGTGGTCCTTTCACTGGAAGAGACTTTTGATAATTTTCTCCTGTCAGGTTTTTGCTTGCTCCCTGAACCTTATCTGGGAAAAAAGCTCTGGATGGTGCTGCTGCTGTTGATGATCCTTACTATTAGTTGTTTCCTCCTTCTTCTCCTCCTTCATCTGTACCTCTTCATCTTTCTCCTTCTCATCACCATCATCATCATCATCATCATCATCTTATTTGGACACAATAACTAGGTAGGATCCGGAAACAGGAAAACAACAAAAGTAGGAGAACTATGATCAGAGTATCTTAAGGTCATTTGAGGGAAGGTGGTGGATAAACGGCCAGGGGAGTGACCTATTGTACGTCTAAATGCATGTTCGATTCCAGTTTAGGAGAGAGATCAATGTGATCTGAATAACTAAGACTTCACTGGCCTTCCACATCACCTACGAACATATTGTTACATCCACGTCCCACACTGCCACAGGCTCCAACAGCAGTAGTTTAGAATAGGAACGTCGCCCAGTGAACCATTCTTCGTAGGGTCAGCCTTTCAATGTACCCAAGATCAATGCAGGCGTCATAATAACATAGACTTCTCACATTCGTAGTCTTTATCTTCCAAGTAATTACACTGTATGCTTCCTTACTAAACTCCACTTTTTTCACAAGTAACGGAGCTACACTAACTTAACAATGTCACAGTCAAACTGACTCCTGTATTCTCTCCCCCATCCATTTATAACTTTCCTTGCTACTCGAATTCCAGGACGCACGCCTAGCAACATAAATTTTCTATGTCGCAGACATCCAAAATATTTCAGAGCTTTTTTACACTATGTAGCACTCTAAATGTTTATTATACAAACATAAATTAAATTACATAATTTGACAATCATCTAGGTAAAACATTAAAGAAAAAAATAAAATTAATGCATAACTTTACAAAATACCCTTGCTCACAACAGCAGGCTACCTGGAAACTCTCACTAGCAACTGAAAAGGCACGAACCACTGGGAATTTTCCAGTACAAACGAGATAGCTCTCCTGCTTCCTCATATTATCCCCCCCCCCCTAGTTCTTTTGTCATCCCGACAAAACTACACAATATTTACAAACATAATCCTTAATCAAAACTAAACATTTAAACACACACAAAATAGTCTCTCTACTTATCAGGTGTTCTATGCCACTCCTGATGACATCCCTGCTTCCCCACACAGTCCACTCCTCCTGGAATGACTTAGTCCTCATCCTGATTCACTTCTTCCTTAGGGACACTGTCACCATCCTCTTGTGCTTCAGGTCCACGGTCCTTCTCAACGTCATCTGCTGTGAATGAGCACGATTCCTTGAAGATATCCCAGTTGTAATATCCTGGCCCACAGACAATTCCTGTGTACCACCTTTGGGCGAGACTTCCTGCCTCCCTGAATCCGGTACGTTTCGTCTGACAGGCAGTCCATCACAGCATAAGGGACATCCCACTGGCTTTGAAGCTTCGGTGACTGTCCCTTCTTCTGTTAAGGATTGCATAGCCAAACTTTGTCATCATCCTTAAAGCTCATCTCACTTGCCCTGGCATCATACATGCACCTCTTAACTTCACCTGGAAACTTTAGAGTTTCTTGAACTTGATATATCTCAGCCAGTCTTTTCTGAAGATGCTTCACATAGCAGGAGGTGTGTGTAGGTAGCTCTTCACCAGGTGGTCTTCCCAACACCAGATCAACTAGCAGTTATAGCTTGTGGTTTTACAGGGGTGTAGCCAGTAATAAAATGGATGAACTGAGGGCTTTAATTTGTACAGAGAAAATAGACATTGCCATTATTAGTGAAACTTGGATGAATACAGACACTCGAGAATTTTTAGCAGAATATCAGATGAAGGGCTATAATATTTTTGTGTCAAACCGTCTGGGAAGAAAGGGGGGCGGGGTAGCTATTTATGTAAAAGATTAATTAAATTGTTACAATAAAGCAGACATTAAAGTAAATAGGGACACAGAAAGTGTCTGAGTTGAAATTAGTAACAATAGGGAGAAATTAGTTTTAGGAGCTATTTATAGATCTCCAAAATTAAGTAGAGCAGATAGTAAATACCTCTAGGAGGAAATTAGGAAAGCGTCACAGTCCAGCTTAGTAGTAATAGTAAGGGACCTTAATCTGCCAAGGATTGATTGGAGAAATCAGACAGGGGATGCAGAGGCAGAGGAATTTCTAGAGGTAGTACAGGCTAATTTCCTTTATCAGTATATCAGGGAGCCCAACAGAGGTAACAATATACTAGATTTGATTATAGCTACTAAAGAAAATGTCATTAGTGACATAGAGGTTGGTGGACAACTTGGTAATAGCGATCATGAAGAAATTAAGTTCAGATTTATTTTTTTTTTTATTTTTTTTTATGCGAGGAAGAAGGAACCAAAGGCCATGAGCCCGCAGTAACAGTTCCCTCCAAGAGAAAAACAAAATACAATATAGAGCCAAATTCAAGATCCGATCATTTTGAGATGCCTGGACACACTGCGTTTGAAAGACTGGAGATCATAGGCAGCAGGAAATACAGACAGAGGGAGACAGTTCCAGAGCTGACCTGTTGCATAAATGAAAGACTGGGAGTAACGGTTAACTCTTGCATTAAAGAGTTGGACAGAAAAAGGATGAGAGTTTGCTGCCAGACTGGTGCTTCGCGCCCGTCGTAGAGGTGGAGGAATGCAAGCAGAGAGTTCAGAGGAGCAGTGACCATTAAAGTAGCGATAGAAAAGAGATAAAGATGCAACAGTGCGGCGAAAAGACAGAGGTTGAAGGGAGTCAGTAAGAGGAGGAGAGTTAATGAGACGAAAAGCCTTTGCCTCCACCCTATTGAGAAGAGCTGTATATGGGGAGCCTCCCCACACATGAGAGTTGTACTCCACACAGGGGCGGATAAAACCCCTGTATAGAGTCAACAATTGTGCAGGGGTGAAGAAAGTGCGGAGTCGGCTTAGCACACCCAATCTCTTGGAAGCAGATTTTACAAGAGATGTAATATGATATTTCCAAGATAAGTCCCGAGTAAATGAAACCCCAAGCATGTTCAAGGATGATGCAGGATTAAGCTGAATATTATTAAACATTAGTGGGTATACCTGTGGAAGATTTTGTCAGGTTGATAGGTGTAAGAACTGAGTCTTAGATGCATTAAAGACAACCATATTATTTTTACCCCAGTCAGAGATACGAGCCAAATCATACATTAGGTGTGTCACAGCCTCATCCCTTGCTTGCTGAAGTAACTGTTGAGATGGGCGTTGTGGGAACCGAATGGAAAGGTGAAGGGTGGAGTAGTCAGCGAATGAGTGGATAGGGTTAGATGTACAGCTTAGAAGATCATTGATGAATAAAAG
The DNA here is from genome assembly GCF_032717465.1 of Coenobita brevimanus. Taxonomy (NCBI): domain Eukaryota; kingdom Metazoa; phylum Arthropoda; class Malacostraca; order Decapoda; family Coenobitidae; genus Coenobita; species Coenobita brevimanus. The sequence continues at coordinate 27,518,330 of NC_136978.1, forward strand.
GAAGAGAGTTGGTGATAGGACAGAGCCCTGAGGAACACCACTGTTGATAGATCTAGGAGAAGAACGATGGCCGTCTACAACAGCGGCTATAGAACGACCAGAAAGGAAGCTAGCGATGAAGGCACAGATAGAAGGATAGAAACCGTAGGAGGGCAGTTTGGAAATTAAAGATTTATGCCAGACTCGATCGAAAGCCTTTGAGATGTCAAGTGCAATGGCAAAGCTTTCGCCAAAGTCCCGAAAGGAGGATGACCAGGAGTCTGAAAGGTAGGTGAGAAGATCGCCAGTGGAGCGTCCCTGACAGAACCCATACTGACGATCGGAAAGAAGGTTGTGATAGGAAAGATGCCTTGAAATTTTTCTATTACGAATTGACTCGAAAACTTTTGAAATACAGGACGTTAAAGCAATTGGACGATAGTTGGAGGGTTGGGAGTGGTCACCCTTCTTTGGGACTGGCTGAATGAGAGCAAACTTCCAGCAAGAAGCAAAGGTACAAGTTGACAGACAAAGGCGAAAGAGTTTGCCTAGGCAGGGTGTAAGCACAGAAGCACAGTTCTTGAGAACAACAGGAGGGACCCCATCAGGCCCATATGCCTTGTTAGTACTGAGGCCAGTGATGGCAGAAAGTACATCAACTGAAGAAATTTTAATGTCAGCCATGAGGAAGTCAGAGGGGGGAAGTGATGGAGGAACAGCACCGGAATCGTCTAAGGTAGAATTGGAGGAGAAAGTCTGTGCGAAGAGATCTGCTTTATCAGTAGAAGAAATAGCTACAGAACTATCAGAGTAGAAAAGAGGAGGGAAGGATGATGAGGTAAAGTTGTTAGAAAGATTTTTGGCAAGATGCCAGAAGGAGCGGGAAGAATTCGTGTCGGAGAGTTGAGAGCATTTAGTATGGATGAAATTATTTTTAGTAGAGCAAAGAACAGACTTAGCACGATTCTGGGCAGAAACGTAAAGATCGTGTGATTCAGGGGTGGGTTGGCTCCGGTACCTTTTGTAGGCCCTCTCCTTGTTGCGGACAGCATTAGAACAAGCGTGATTAAACCAAGGCTTTCTTGCATTAGTCAAAGGATATGAGAAAGGAATGTATGCTTCCATGCCCGAGAGAATAACCTCCGTAATGCGCAAGGCACACTCAGATGGCTCACGGCCATGGAAGCAATAATCATTCCAGGGAAAATCAAAGAAGTACTGCCTGAGGGCCTCCCAGTCCGCGGCTCCAAAATGCCACAGACGACGTTTCACTGGAGGGTCCACAGGCCGTACCGGAGTGATAGGACAGGTTAAGGTAATAAGGTTGTGATCGGAGGAGCCCAACGGAGAGAAAAGATTAACAGAGTAAGCAGAAGGATTAGTTGTGAGGAAGAGGTCAAGTATGTTGGAGCTCTCTCCAAGGCGGTCAGGGATACGGGTAGGGTGCTGTACAAGCTGCTCTAGGTCATTAAGGATAGAAAAGATGTAGGCTTGTTCACCAGGTGGATCTGTGAAAGGAGAGGAGAGCCAAAGGTGGTGGTGAACATTGAAATCTCCAAGAATGGAGATTTCAGAGAAAGGAGAAATGGATAGAATGTGTTCCATCGTAGAAGTAAGATAGTCGAAGAATTTTTGATAGTCAGTAGAATTAGGGGATAAGTAAACAGCACAGATATATTTAGTCAGAGAATGACAGGAAAGCCAAAGCCAGAGTGTGGAGAATTCAGAAGAATCAAGTTCAGGAACACGAGAGCAAGATAAGTCGTTGCGTATATATACACAACAGCCACCTTTGGCTTTGAAATGAGTATAGAGAAAGTAGGAGGATACAGAAAAGGGTTTGCTGTCAGTTGCCTCAGACAGCTGAGTCTCCGTTAGAAAAAGAAGGTGAGGTTTAGAGGAGGAGAGGTGGTGCTCAACAGAGCGAAAGTTAGAGGAAAGGCCGCGAATGTTGCAGAAATGAAGAAGAAGAGAGTCAGACCGTGGTTCCAGGCACCTTGAGTCGTCACCGGGAGACGGGCAAATGGTGGGGGCATTTATGGTCCCCCCCCCTGGGGACTCCGAGGCTTGATAAGACGACGCCATTTTGGTAAATTTTGAATAGGAAGTGTAGTGTGTACTGCGCATGTAGTTTGGTGAAGATAATTAGAGAAATTTGTACTGGAGAGCATGCTGGCCTACTCTCTGTGTAACTGAGACACTGAAAAAGTTCAGCAAAGGGGGATGGTCAGGAACTAGTCCTGAGGGCTGATGAAACGGGAGCTCCAGCACTCCCTGTCATCAGCTTTCCATCCACCTCGGGAGTACTGCCCTGCTCGACTGGTGCTACAGTCTACTCCTCAATTTGGGATGTCTGTTCCCCTGAAAACACTTCCACCATTCCTAATTTCCGTCTAGGAGATTTCGATGGCTTAAGAACTTATTTTAGAACGGTATTCAGTAGGGAGAATAGCTATTTTAGGGAATGCCAGGTCAGTGGGGAACCCCAGGTCATAGGTGAGGGGCAGGAAACACGTGGGAATGTGCTCCAGGTGTCTGTGGAGGGTGAGGTCATAGATAGGAGTGTAGTCCAGGTGATGAGGATTAACTCAGGTTCAGTATTAAGCAGACGTTCGACCAGTGAGAAATATAACGAGTTAGTAAATATAATACACGGAGGCCAAGATAGATATATCCTTTCAAAACCGTTTAGAACGAATAATTCAGAACCAAGATGGTTAAACAGCAGATTAAAATCTCTCATAGGCCAAAGGAAATGAATATATAGAAAAATAAAATGTGGAGAGGAACACTTACATAACCAGTACGCAATTTTAAATAGAGAGGTAAAGAGGGAAATACGAAAAGCAAAGGGAAGTTATGAAATTAAGATTGCTATAGAATCGAAAGAAAACCCCAAGGGTTTTTATCGAATGTACCGTACGAAAAATAAAGATAGGATAGGACCACTCGGAACAGAATCAGGTGGCATTACCAGTGAAGATAAAGAAATGTGCTCCATCCTAAATAATTATCTCATATCAGTATTCACCAAGGAAAATCTAGACCTGGTCCTTCAAGCAGCAAATATTAACGATGAGAATACAGAAAATATTCCTAGTAAAATAACCATCAGTAAGGAGGATGCACTGAAAGAAATTAATAAGTTAAAACCTCAAAAATCGCCAGGTCCGGATGATATATATGCAAGAATTATAAAAGAAACCAAAGAAGAATTATGTCAGCCATTTTTGACATTATTTAATGACTCTTAAATTTCAGGAGAAGTTCCAGAGGCGTGGAAGACAGCAAACGTAGTGCCCATCTTTAACCCCTACACTGCGGGCATGTTTACCAATGTTTTGCGTGTTCCACGGGGTTATTCGGGCTCTGACAGACTCTCAAAAAATATTTGCCAAAAATCAGTTATTAGCCCTAGAATATTAAAATTACATATGCTTATGGCACGTACCTTCAGCTTTCTCCTGGAATGTTTGTTGAGCCTTCATCGGTTACCGTAGAACTTGTGGAGACCTCTGAAGTTGGGTAACGAAGTCTCCACTTTACACTTCCCGACAACCCATAATATGATTACCACAGCCAGATATTAACACTATAAACACTACTCTATGATTTTCAAGTAGTTTGGGATCCATACTCCAAAAAAAAAACACTGTGAAAGCAATGGAAATTACGAGTGCGTCTGACCGTCGCACTTGCGCTAGTTCGCTCTTGGTACTCTGTCATTTATTATTCATAAATCCCCTCACACATTATATTTCTATTACTATATCACACTTATATATATCTGGAGTCTTTCTCCATAAGTTTCCTTCAGTTGTATTAGTTTATTGTCACTGAAGTCATTCAATTTTTCATTCAGTAAAATACGTAGAGAGCCGCGGATTCACTTTCACTGTTATAACATAAAGTATTTGTACTCATATTCTTATATTACTAATTACTTACATTACTATTTACATTTTCTATTGTATTTTCAATATTTACCCTTCTATTTTACTTACACTATGTTATTCACTGTCACTTTCAGTAAGATAAAACTATAATACACTGTTCAATCATATGTACTGAACATCCATTGCTTTCAGTTGCTATTTACACATTATTTACACATTATTTCCACATTACTCTCCTTTCCCACTTGCACTGTTAGAACTGCTTCTGTGGTAATCAAAGAAGCAGGTAACACAGAGGGGAACCTGGCACTCAGCGCACTGCCAAGAGGTGCGTTTGTGCTCAGGTGTGCGGCGGGTGCTATGTGCACACACCTGACACCTGCGGATCACAGCCTTCCTCTTGTCTGTGGCAGGCATTAGCTCCAGTCTGTGCCGATCCATATATGCCCTCTGCTGAAGTCGGTTGGAAAGTGTTACTGGATGGCGCCTTGGAGTTGCTGCTGTCACTCTACCTTATCTTTCCAGCAGCTGCTGGACACAAGTCCTGGTGAACAACCTCAGGGAGAAGGACTTGGGTGGCTTGACCTTCATCTTGTACAGGATGAAGGCGTTCAGCATCATCATATCTATGAGATGCAGAAAAACTTTCCTGTACCACCTAGTATTCTTTCTGAGGCAGTCGATCTCACCAATCATCACGGACTTGTCTACCAGCCGCATGTTGATATTGTAGTCCAACACAGCATCAGGTTTCATCACAGGTTCGCCTGTCCTACGGTCGACCTTCCCACTGTCTGTCATCTCCCCCTTATGTACGGTGGTGAGCATGTGCACGACTCTCTTGTCATGCCACCGTATTGCCAGCATCTTCTCAGACTTACGTGGGTGCACGTCTCCTCGCTGTGAGGTTCCTGCCTCTGTGAATTTAGGGAAGTGGGCATGATTACTTTTGACAGTGCCGCAGGAGCCAATGCCTTGTTCAGAAAGGTATTTGGCAAGTTTCGGTGCTGTATAATAGTTGTCTGTATACAGCACATGATTTCCACCAAAATACTTTTCAAGGAGCACTTTCACTACACAGCCTGAGAAGCCAAGGGGGTGTGTTTTATCCAGATCGACAGTGCTGACTGAATAAATGACGAAGTCAAGGATGTACCCCGTCTTACAGTCGCACAGTACGAAGAACTTAATTCCAAAGCGATGGCGTTTGCTTGGAATGTACTGAACAAACTGAAGACATCCTCTGAACAAAACCAAGGATTCGTCAATGACAACCTTCTGAAAGGGGTGGAAGAATGACAAAAACTTATCCTTCATTCTGCTCAGAATCTCTCGGATCTTCCAGAGTGGGTCAGTTTGGGAAGGTACATCGTTGTCGGCAAAGTGCAGGTTTCCCATGATGTTCCGGAAGCGATCTCTGGCCATGTACTTATTGAAGGAGGGTGAGGGTAGTAAGGGGTCCATGAACCAGTATTCTTCCAACTCATGCTTCTTGGGGTGTGGCATGAGAAGTATGAGGGCAAAGAACACATACAGCTCCTGCACTCCCAGCATGGACCACTGTTGCATCTTGGCTGCACCTGTACCACTTGCAGCACGTTGTGATTCATACCTGTTGGTCTCATCACATATGTGCTGCATGACTTCGTCATCTAGGAAGGCCAAAAGGTAGTCCACACACTCCGCATTATCGTCAATAGTGAAGGCAGGCTGAACTCCTGAGGAGCTCTCATCAAAAACTAAATGTTCAGGCACAAAATCGGACCCTTCCATCCACGTGAAGGCGTCCAGGATTCCCTGTCGTGGCGGTGTAGGGTGGGTGGTGGTGGTGGGTGCCTTTGAGGAAGATTTACCCCGTTCAAGGTCACTCGCACTGACCCTGGGTTGCCGTACAGCACTAGCAGCCCTTACTCTACTACCAACTCTACTTTTACCAGTCCAGGATTTACCTCTTCCTCTACGGCCTGCCTTCACTGTTGATGCTGGTGGTGACTCCAACGACGAAGACTCCGGAGATAACTCAACAGACGAAGAGGAAGAAATGAGTGAAGTGGGGCTTGGGGAACGGGGAGGTGCATCAACTCGGGACTCATGGCAGGCTGAGTCACGCGGGGGCATTGTTCTGGGGCTAACACGCCGCCTTTTCACTCCATTCCCAAATTCCTTCCCTTGCGCACTAACGGCTCCTTTCCCTTGGAGCTAGGGATAACTTCCGACACTGAAGCACTCGTACTAGCACTTTCTGGCACGATTACCTCACCCGGCTCATCACACGATTCACCCGAATCGTCAAAATCACTATCCATCATCACCATGGACAATTCTGCTAGTTCACATGCCACTGCAGAGTCACTAAGTCCTTTCCTGCTTCCCTCACGACTTTTTATGGGGGTAGAGGTCACGGGCCCCTTTGCAATGGGCACAGAAGCAGCAGAAATAGCGGGGCACGAGTGCGACATGGTTTGACCACAGTGGAGGACAAGGAACTAAATGCCGCAGCTTATCTGAGAAGGCAAGGGTTCACACTGACACTGAGGCTGACTGCTGCTAACTTACAAGCTAATTTTTTATTGGTAGAAAATCTCGACAATACATAAAGAAATAGGTAGTTCCAGGTGAATGTAAATGTCACTTAGGCTTCTCCCTTCCTTTCTGATATATATTTTTATTACAGACATCGATTACAAGGCATAATTCAAAGGGGAAGTTACTGTGGTAATGTAGCGAATGAATGCACATGAGGTGTTGTCAGGTGATAATTAGCCAATTCCTGGTGTATAACACTATCACTTACCTTATTTTTGGGGGGTATATATTATTTTGTATAAGTATAGGGCATAGGGCTTATTTCAATGGATGAAATCTGTGGAAAAATCCGGGGGAAATTTGCATAGCGCAGCGCGGCGTGGGAGATGAGAGGACAGGGTAATGGAGGGGGGGTAGGGAGGGGAGTCAGGAAGGGGGGAAAATCACTAAAATGTCAACAATGGATGGGAGTACAGATGAGATTTGGAGTGCTGACTAGTGTTGGACATTGGCAGTACTGATAGATGATACAAGCCACCACTTGAGACCCCGGGATAATTCAAAATAACACAGAATCACAAAAGTGACGCCCCGCGGTATGATCCATTGTGGCCGAGCGTCACGAAAGTGACGCCCCGCGGTATGATCCATTGTGGCCGAGCGTCACGAAAGTGACGCCCCGCGGTTAAGGGGTTAAAAAGGGTGATAAATCAGCTGCGTCGAATTATCGTCCGATAAGTCTAATGTCAATAGTAGGAAAAATGTTAACATAAATTTTGGCAAATAAGATGAGAGAACACTGAGAAAGATTTAATCTTATAAACAAAAGTCAGCACGGATTCAGGCAAGGACGATCCTGCCTCACAAACTTGTTGTCATTCTACCCGGAGGCCTATGAGGCAGTAGATAGCGATAAAGCTTACGATGTTATTTATCTGGACTTCAGTAAAGCTTTTGATAGGGTCCCACATGAAAGGTTAGTTAGAATGATTTGAGTACACGGTATAGACAGCGATATCTTGGAACTAAGTCAGATTGGGGATTAGTAACTAGCGTTGTACCACAGGGTGCAGTACTCGGTTCCTTACTATTTATTATATATATAAATGATCTAGACTTAGGAGTCACTAGCAGCATCAGCAAATTTGTCGACAATACAAAAATAGGGCGTATCATTAACTCGACTGACGATTGCCATAACTTAGAAAAAGACCTCGATACATTGTCCAAATGGTCTAAAACTTGGCAAATGGAATTTAACATTGAAAAATGTAAAGTACTTAACATAGGCAAGACCACTGGAGACACTAAATACGGCTTAGATAACAAAGAAATTAGCAAATCGGAATGCGAGAGGGATCTAGGAGTTATGGTTAGTAACGACCTTAAACCAAGGCAACAGTGTATTAATGAGAGAAATAAAGCAAATAGGGTTTTAGAAATTATTTCGAGAAGCGTGAGCAATAGGTCATCAAAAATAACTCTGCAACTTTATCTAGCATTAGTAAGGCCACATTTAGACTATGCAGTACAATTTTGGTGTTCTTACTATAGAATGGATATTAACTCGTTAGAAAATGTACAGAGAAGAACGACAAAAATGATGACGTTCGGAACCTGTCATATGAAGACAGACTGAAAAGACTAAGTCTGCATTCGCTAGAGTGACGTAGAGTAAGGGGAGAATTAATTGAGGTGTTTAAGTGGATGAAGGGTATATATAAGGGAGATATTAGCAAGGTACTTAAAGTGAGCATACAGGATTGATCTAGAAGTAATGGTTTCAAACTAGAAAAATTCCGTTTCAGTAAGGAAATAGGTAGAAATTGGTTTGGTAATAGAGTAGCAGACGAATGGAATAAGCTACCTAGTAAAACAGTTGCTGCCTCTTCCACTGAGAATTTCAAACATAGGCTAGATAAGCATATGACAAATAAGGGGTGGATATAGAAAAAATACTTAATTCTTATAACCAATACTAATTCATAATTTTTCCCTTTCAGGTTACACTACGATAGCCTCTATTCTCCTTTCACACTTTCCTATATAATCTCCATGCCAGTTTTTTCATACTGCGTGGTGTTCTTTCTGACTTTTCCTGCCGGCTTCGGCTGGAGGGTTTGGAGGGCGGGGGATAGCCTTCTTCTTTGCTATCCTTATCTCATTCTAATAGTTCAGTTACTCTTCTAGGAGCTGCCTAGCATGGGCCAACCGGCCTACTGCAGTTATCCTCTCTTCTTATGTTCTTATGTTAGATGCAGACTGATTGCCATCAGCAATGCAGGTAATTTCTGGTCCCATTCCATCTACCCCTCCACACAGTATTTAGCCAGTTCTCGTCCCAGGGTCTAGCTGAATTTCTCCACCATCCCATCGGACTGTGACCGTAGTGGAGTCATCCTGGTCTTCTTGATCCTCATCAACTTGCATCACTCAAGGAGCTCAGTAGACTTTAAGTCTCTACCTTATCTGAATGCAACTCTTGGGGCATCCCAGAACAGGAAAATAATTGGTCAACCAACACATGAGCAACAGTTGCGGCTTCCTGACTGGGGATGGCATAGGCTTCTGGCCACTTTGTGAAGTAGTCCATGGCAACACAAATATACTAGTTTCCTCTTTCAGTGAGTGGCAGAAGTTCAGCCATGTCCACTGCAGCTGTTTCCATAGATGCACCTACTTGGTACAGCTGAAAAGGGGAACAATCACGTTTCTTGGGTTCCTTCTTGGCACAGCATACATCACAGGCCCGACAACACTCTTCAGCATCCTGATGCATGCCTGTCCAGTAGAACCTCTATTACAGCCGACTTAGAGTTTTCTTGACTCCTAGATGCCCATTAGTGATCCAGTTATGAGACTCTTCTAGGACCTCAGGCCTCATTTTCTTAGGAATAACCTGCTGCCAATACTTGCTGGGCTATTGTGGGTCTTCCACTGATGCTTCAATAGTCTATTGTTCAATTGAAGAAGGTCCCACTGATTCCAGTAGCTCTTAGTCTAGGGTTGAACCTGGAAACTTCTTCACAAGATGATCGTACTGTACTCCACTGCTGCCACTCTCACACTGGTTGTAAATCTGTATCCTCTATCTGCATTCTCTTCAGGTCTTCTTCAGCTGACACTGGCCCTGACATTGCAGTACAGTGGCATTTCTTGTTAGGATTCCCTTTCCTGCTACACTGCTTGCAGACTGGGTCACAAGGCTGATTACTCAGGCTGTCAGCATTGTCATGTACAAGCCCAAGACAGTATTTCAACTCACAGTTGTGCTGAGCCAGCTTCCTGAGTCAGCATGCCAGTTGTCCTCGTGCAGCCTTCTTATCCTCCTTTTTCCTCTTTGGACAATCATAACTGAGGTGTCCCACCTTACCACACGTCCAACATCCTTTTGTTGCAATAGTTGATTTCTTTGCTCTGGTCTGTTCTTGCTCTTTCTTCCATTCATAACAATCCTCCCTCTTGTGCCCTGGCTTCTCGCTGAACTAGCACCCACCTCCGATCTTCTGTTCCCTTTTACACTTGTAGCAAACCTCACAATACCAGCAACTTCCTTCACATTTCTCTGCTTCACGCGCCTTCCCCTTTCTTGCTTTCGATCTCGCACTATGTCCTGCCTGCAAACTGGATGTACTGGACCTGATGTAGACCTTAAATTCAAGAGCCCTGGCTACTGCTTCTTGCATGCTAATTGGTTGTGAATGCTTCACTTTCACATTCAACTCCTCACTATCAAGAGCATCAATGAATTGGTCCCTCAAAAGAACAGACAACAGGTTAGGTGCTGCTCCAGGGTGAACCTTGTGTGCCATACTCTCCAGGTCATGAGCATGCTGCTGAAGGGATTCACCTCTAGCCCGTACACAGGTCCGGAATCTTGATTTCTAAATGTCAATCTGGTACACTGTCCCATATCTGTGCTCCAGCACTTCTACTAGGGACTGACAACTGTTCCTCTCCTCCACTGACTTCTGGTCAAGAATCTTCATTGCTCCACCCTTGAGGCTAGTACGAGTAGCAAGCTTCATTGCCCTCTGTTTATCATCTCAACCATTCTGATCAGCAAGTAGTTGAAACTGCACACGGTAAGCTTCCCAAGGTACTTTACTATCAGATTGCTGAGGTTTGTTTTTAACTGGACTCCATTTTCATGCATTTCATTGGTTTGGGGCCTAAAAACTAGGGCTTCATAATTAAGTCCAGGACTCAAAACTTCTACATCCTGATTATTCAACCCTATAAAGCTACTTTTAGATGCTTTAGACTGAAGACTCACCATACAGTGTCCATTATTTTCAATTGCTCCCTGTACACTAACTTGAGGCTCAGCAGTGCAAGATTCCTCTACAGCCTCAATTCTCTCATTAACCCCTAAGTTCTGGTTCACGTTTTATGACGTACGGTTGACAGATGACGGTTCACATCACACGATGTTTTCAATTTTCGTGGGCATGTTTGAACTTCCTAGTGTGCCAGATTGACTCAAAGTATTGTCACGGCCTGTCTGGTGCGGAGGTGACACTGGCTGGCGGTGGTATGAGACGAGGGTGGGGGTGAAAGGGTGGGCCAGCCATGAGGAGAGAAGCGTGGTGGAGGGTGGTGGGAGGCCAGCATAGGGAGAGTGTGGCCTTAAAAACCAGAACAGAGGATAAGCACGCGTTTTTTGTGTTCTTTGTCATTTGTGATTGATTTGTAATGGAAAAAAAATATTTTCAGGAAAATCGAACTTCCAAAAATAGCCCGGTTCTGGGATGTGGATATGGTTGTTCCACCCCTGGCTCCTAGGGGTTAATTATCTTCAACTGGTCATATTCGTGCTGTCTGCACTCCGTCAAGTGATTGCTCACCTCACGCTTCTGCAGCTGTAGCTCAGCATATACTTCCTCCTTCAACCGCTGCTGTTCTTCCTTCATTTCCCCCATGAAAGCATCTAGCTGTCCCTGCATCCTCAGTTGTAATTTCTTCTGTTGCTCTTGTAATGCCTCGTGAAGCCATTCTTATCTTTCTTTTCTTCACTTTGTGCATGTAGTTATTCACTTTCTGTTTGTAGTTGCTCACTGAGTTCTTTCTATCCATTACTTTGCGCTGTAATAGCTTCATGATTGCAGCCTGAGATGCCTCCTCCTCCCTAGCTTGGCTTCTTCTCTGTGCACCTTCCAGCTCCATGTCAAAGATTTGACTCACTTCAGCACTTTTCTGTCCAAACTCCTGACACCACTTGTTATGCCCACATCCCACTCTGCCACAGGCTCCAACAGCAGTAGTTCAGTATAGGAAGGACGTTGCCCAGTGAATCATTCTTCATATGGTCAGCTTTTCAACATGCACAAGACTTCTCACGTTTGTAGTCTTTATTTTCCAAGTAATTACACTGTATGCCTTCCAACTAAACTTCACTGATTTCACAAGTACCAGAGCTACTGTACACTAACTTCAAAATGCCACAAGTAATCTGACTCCTCTATTCTTTCCTCCATCCTTTTATAATCTTCCTTGCTACTTGAGTTTTCTAGAATGTACTCCTATCAACAACATTCTTCTGTTTTAGAGACATCCAAAATATTCCAGAGCTGTCTTACAGTACATACCACTCTAAATGCTTTATCATACAAACTGAAATTAAATTACATATTGTAACCCATGGATGCCGGGCTAAACTCTGCTTGCATCTCACCTCAGTACGAAGAAGAAAAAGCTTTATTTCTAACCCTAATAACTCAGGTACTATAGCAATTAAGGAAATGAATTAGGACCATATTACTCATCAAATCTCTTCTTGCGAATGAAAGTATCCCCAGGTCTGCAGGTCGTTGCATTGATGAGTAATGACGTGAGGAAGAGGACTGATTTTTGCCAAGAGAACAGGATATGTTCGTGCATCTGTTAGTGGCCCCAACTATGAGTTTGCTCTCAACGTGATAACTCCTCCATTATTAGATAACCTAGCCACAGTGGTGTCCAAGGCACTCCCTATGGCACTATCACTGAGTCCTTTCCTAGTATCCTTGGAAAGAGGCTTGGCAGGGGTGGATGAGGCAAAAGTCCCCGCGAGGCGGGAATGAAATCGGATGAGAAAAGTTAAGAAATGATCATCTTACGCCTGGCAAGGTCACAGAGATGACTGATATACGGTTGGGAGGACTAGTGGGAGTTTACCCCGAGCCTTTGGTGAAGAGATAAAGTGGCAGCCACTTCAAACTGTGCCGAGAAAACAAATGCAGTTCCTACCAACACCTGGCGCTGCCATGCCACCGATTTTTTTTACAGTTCTGACCGACAACCGGTGGTTAGGGGTTAACAAACAATCATCTAGATAAAACATTATAGAGAAAAAAAATAAAAATTAACGTATATCCTTACAATATATGTCTGCACACAACAGCATGTTACATGGCAACTCTCACTAGCTACTGAAAAGGCGCAAACCATCGGGAATTTTCCAGTACCACCCAGCTACCGCTCCTGCTTCTTAACAATATTATAAAAACACCCCTGTAGACAGCCTTAGTAGCTATTCAATTCGGATGGTGAGTATTAGCGCTCAGTAGCCTAATATCTAGCTGGAATGTTAGTCTGGGAGAAGTGGTGAAAACTGGGGACATTGCGGGAGAAGAGAGCCTAGCAGTAAATAAATCTGATTTTTTTTTTTTTTTTTTTTTTTTTTTTTACGTGTCCGACTCTGGGCCAAGGCTGCAGGGCCTATTTCTCGGGGGCAGTGACCCATTCTGAGGCCCAGTAGTCCTCCTACACCTCCACATGTCACCATTTACATCATTTTCGGTGGCAGCACCTCTTCCTTAGCGATTTAGTTTGCATATTTCGCCTTAACATTTTCTTGTATTATATCGTTCTAATATGGACACAGTTTGCATTACTAACATACAAAAAGATAATGAGGTTCAATGTGCTGAATAAATCGCTGTGGAAGAGATGTTACGAAATCACCCAAGCTATGCGCAACAGGACTCTCATACAACCTTAACCTTGAGAAAAAAATAAATTCTTCCTACAGACACTCCCCCCCATTCATACTTCGCAGGCATGTGGAATGGTTAATTTTGGCACACACCTTTCTGCAGTGGATTTCATACGCACAGAGGCTGATGACGATATAGACAAATGTTTTTGCTTATACGGATTTGTGGCATACAGGTAAAGCGGTGCGACAAAGTACTGAATCGGAGGTCAGTTACCGAATTGGCACCGAATCGGCACTTTAAACAGGAATTTATTATTTTTGTCCCCATATTGTTTAATACACACCTGTTTATCTGAAATCCGGTTTAAAAAGTGTCCCAACTTAACTATTAATAATTAATCAGATTCGGAGCGAGAACGTGCTGAAATTAGCGGATATTTCCCCTTTGGGTCACCAACGCACCTTGAAAGACTTATACTTTGCATAAATATCGGTTTATAATGCAAATAAATGTACTGGCATGTTAAATCATTATTTATACATACTGCAGGTCTGTCATGGCGAGTTCTCGAGCTAAACATTTAACACTTCCACTAACTTTAGCTTGTTTCCTCTCTGAATCCTGATTTTTTAAATCAACAGTTAAATTATAGAAACAAGTTTGATCCGATTTCAGTTAATTAGGGGTGTGTGAATATTTACGGTGATAAAAATTATAATATTTTGCAACTAAAGTGCCACCGATGTGGGACTTGTGTGTATGACGTTTCGCCTCATGGCTCCCTCAGAATACAAGTGCTGAAAATACACGACATTCCCTGTAGATATAGCAGGAGGCAGTGGGGGTGTGAGTGGGGGGTGAGGAATTGGCTGGGGTTGGTAGAGGGGCAGGTGGGGTAAGGAAGGTGAGGTACCAGGGGGGAGGGATTGCAGATCACGGCACAAGGATGGAGAGAAAGTAAAGAAACAAGGGACAGGTAAAGTGGGAAGTCCTGGAATGTTGGGTAAGGAAATAGAGGTCACCGGGGAAAAGGGATTGCCAATCCCAGCACAGGTTCTTACCTAATTGTTCTTACCTAATTGTATCTTTACAGGAATGAGTCAAGCTCGTACTGTCCCTTGTCTTAAACCATATTTATCGTACATATCCTTAAATTTGTGAATTGTTTTGGCACACACTATTTCATGCGGTAGTGCATTCCATTGATCAATTGCTCTGTTTGGGAAACTGAATTTCCTTACGTCTTTATCACCTCTCTTCTTATGCAGTTTTTTGCAGTGTCCTCTTGCTGATGCTTCTCCATATGTTAAGTAATCATTTATGTCTATTTTCTCCTTTCCTGATATGCATTTATATAGCATTATCATGTCACCTCTTTTCCTTCTCTCCTGTAGTGTTGGTAGATTAGTTTATTTAGTCTTTCTTCGTAGCTTAGGTCCCTTAAGCTTGGTATCCATCTTGTAGCGGCCCTTTGAACTTTTTCAATCTTGTCTATGTGCTTTTTGAGATGAGGACTCCAGACTACTGATGCATATTCCAGGGTTGGTCTAATGAATGATGTTATTATCCTTCTTAGCATGTCTTCATTTATGTATGTGAATGCTATTCTCATATTTGCAAGCAGTGTATACATGTTCCGTACCTTCTCGCTGATGTGGTCAGCCTGAGATAGTCTGTTATTGATAATCACACCTAGGTCTTTCTCTCTTTCTGATGTATATAGGGTTTTATTTCCTAACTTATAATCCCAATCAGGTCTTTTTCCATTTTTACCAAACTTGATTACATGACACTTGTCCACATTGAATTCCATTTGCCATGTACTACTCCATTCATGAAGTTTATTTAATTCTTCTTGTAGCTCTTTACAAGAGTCTGTGTTAGTAATTCTCCTCTGTATTTTTGCATCATCTGCAAACATATTCAGATAGCTCTCATTTCCAGTATTACTGTTTATATCATTTATATACACTAAAAACATGATTGGTGCCAGCACTGAACCCTGTGGTACTCCACTAGTCACTTCTTTCCATGATGAGTAGTTTCCTCTTAGTACTGTCCTCATTTCTCTTTTTATGAGAAAGTCTTGCATCCAACAAAACAGTTTGCCTCGAATTCCTCCTTGATGGTACAGTTTCCATAAAAGTCTTTGGTGTGGTACTGTGTCAAAAGCTTTCTTGAAATCTAAATAGATACTGTCCACCCATCCTTCCCTTTCCTGTATTGTGTTTGTTACTCTGTCATAGTAGCTTAACAGATTAGTAACACATGATTTTCCTTTTCTGAAACCAAACTGTCTTTCTGTTATCATACTGTGTTCTTCTAGATGATTTACCCAAGCTTTTCTTATAAGTTTTTCTAATACCTTGCTTACAACACTGGTCAGTGATACTGGTCGGTAGTTGAGTGGATTTTGTCTATTTCCTTTCTTGAATAAGGGGACAATATTTGCTTTTTTCCAAATATCTTGTAGTTTACCTTGACTCAAGGATTTCTTGAAAATTAAAAATAATGGTTTATATAACTCCTTTGCACATTCTCGTAATACCCAACATGAAATTTCATCAGGACCACTTGCTTTTCCTCTGTCTAATCTACTTAACTCCTCCTGTATTACTTTTTCTGCTATTTGTATATCTGGTAGTATGTGTGGACATGCGTGTTCCACATAGTCCCTCTCAAAATTTTTTTCTTCTGTAAAAACTAATTGGAAATTCTTATTTAGTGCTTCACAAATATCTTTTTCTTGTGTATAAGTGATTCCCTCGTCCGTAATGGATTGTATTATATCTTTTACTTTAGTTTTGCTTCTGATATAGCTGTAAAACAGCTTTGGTTGATCACTACTTTTATTTATTATATCCTCCTCAAACTGTTTTTGGGCTTCCCTCCTTATTCTTGTATAGTCGTTTCTTGCCTGTTTGTAATTATTGTACGCCCTTTCACTATTGTGTCTTCTGTATCTATTCCACAACAAATCTCTTCTTTCTTTTGATTTTTTACATTCTGTATTGAACCATTTCTGTATTTTCTTATCTGCTTCTTTGTGCTGTGGGATGTACTTCTGGACTCCTATTTCATAAAATTCACAAAAATTTTTATATACAGCATTTAAATCTTGTCCTCTAAGCTCATTTTCCCAATCAACTTCTAAGAAATACTTCTTTAGGTCTTGATAATTTCCCTTTTCATAGTTTAGGCTCTTTTTGTAACTATCATTGCTGTTTACTATGTCATATGCTATCCTGAAGTTATAGTTTAGTACTGCATGATCGCTTTTGCCGAGTGGAGGGTGATATATTAAACCGTCAATATCATTTTCTTGCCTTGTAAATATTAGATCTAGCACTGAAGGTACATCAAGTCCTCTTTTTCTGGTGGTTTCCCTCACATGTTGCGTTAAGAAAAACTCTTGTACGAGATCCAGGAGCTTTTGGTCCCAACAGCTTTCTTGGCTATTTATATCTAGAGTATTCCAATTTATATTTGTATTGAAGTCCCTAGTTAGTATAATTCTTTCCGATTTCTCTTCCATTTTATGTAGCAATGATCTTACACTCCGAATTGTACTCTCTGCCAGGTCTTCATATTCGTCTCTTTCCCATGTGTTTGATCTGGGTGGCATGTACAAATTTGCTACAATTACTTTACCTTCAGATGTGTTGATCTCTACTGCAATCAGTTCTACTTGTGATGGTATATCTAGTTTTATTTCCTTAACTTTTAGATTTTTCTTAGTTAATATTAAAATTCCTCCTCCTTTTTTTAAATATCTGTCTCTTCTCCATATATTGTATTCCTCTAAGTTTAGTATGTCATTTGATATCCTTGTTATTAATTTTGTTTCAGTTAGGCATATTACTTGTGGTTCATTTTCTCTGACAAAATCATTCATCTCTAGTAATTTAGATACCATTCCATCCACATTTGAGTACATCAACTTTATCATCTTGTTTATATACTTGTCCTGACATGGTTCTACTACCTTCCTCCTTTTTCTTCCATCCTGTTTGTGTACCACTTTCGTACCTGCAATCCTATTACTTTGTAAAAAAATTTCTTCTTGTCCTCTTCTGATCTTCCCTCATTTTTTGTTTTTGCTTCCTCCCTTTTCTCTTTCAGTAATTCCATTTCCTCTTGTGTTAGACATCTTTTTATCCATACATTTTTGAACTCCTCTTTTTCCTTAAGATTCTTTGCATTTTTTAGTATCTCTTCCACAGTGTTTACACTCTGGAAAGTCACCTTTAGAGGTCTTGTCTTGCTTTTCTCGTATTTCCCTAACCTTTTGTGTTCCTCTATGTCTTTACTACAGATTTCCTCTGATACTTCTTTCAGTAAGCTCATTACATTTGCCATCTCCTTTTTGTCTCTTGTGATCTTGTTTTTAACTTCATCCTCTTCTATACCAGTGATTACTATTGATTTGTTTATCTCTACTGAATCTCTGACTAACTTTGGATTGTTTTGGATTATTCTTTTCACCTCCTTTTTAATGTTTTTTCCTCCACCCTTGTTCCTAAATCTTTCTTTACTTTCACCATTTCTGCATAAGTGGTTTCTACATCATTTTTGTAGCTTTGCACAGCTTCATTTACTTGTGTTATCTTCTCCTCAATATCACTGCTCTGGTCAATAAGACTGCTAACTTGCCTAATTGTCTCTGTGTCATTTTTGAACTCTTCCATAACACTCTCGTGATTGACTACTGTACTTGCCATTTCACTAATTTTCTTCCTAAGTGTACTCAATTCCACGGTTAGTTCACTGATGGTTGTGTCTTTCTTATTGGCCTCCCTTCCTAGTTTTTCTATTTCTTCCTTTTGCAAGTGCATCTGCTTCTTTATTTCATCAATTTCATTTTTGAAAGCCATTTCTAGTTTGTTTACACGTTCAACCAGTCTATTGTGGGTCTCTACTTCAACCAGTTCTTGGTAGAAATCATCATTTTGCTTTTTACCTTTATCCCTTTTCTTGTTCAAATTTGTTTTACTGAAGTATGTTTCCATTTTGCAATACTTAAAGTGCAAAGCATATACTTACAATCTCTGTCTTGTTGTAAACAAACCTTAGAGATGACTCAGCATATTCTTTCGTCTTGGTTCTCTTTCCTGTTTTTACAAGTCATGTTGAAACTTATTATTTTTTTTTCCTTTTTATAATGAACAATCATTTAGTCTAACCTGGTACTGAGCTTGACTCATACAGTGTGTGTGTGTGTGTGTGTGTGCTCGCGCGGGCGCAAGTGTTGTATAAGTGGGTAAGAAGTTAGGTGAAGAGAGGGGATGGGGATGGATGGGAAGGAAGGAGGGGTGATGTTTTGAGTTTAGGAGGGGGGGGGGGCGGTGAGGAAGATTTCCTGAAGACAATATATTTGGCCACAGAATTCGAAAGGCGATAAGATCCGTTGTTCTGTTCATTGGTACTGGAACATGCTATAACAGCTGCCTCAGAACATATGTGTCTTATTAAGACTGCTTCCTTACAAAAAAATGTTTGCATTGTCCAATTTCATTACATGACCTGAATTAATCTGTGAGCTACACATGCGTTGTTGGTGTTGTACCGGCTTATTGCATATTTGTGTTCTTTTTTCTCTTCCAAATCACGCCCTGTTTCACCTGTGTAGACCTTATCACATACTGCACATGGAATGGAGTAAACACCTCTCTCGCCTTGGTTGCTGCTTTGTACAGTACCTTGTGTCTAACCAGATCACCCTCTATCTGAGATGTCTGAAAAGTTACCTCAGGTCCTGAATTTCTTAGAAACCGTGCAATGTTGTTGCTCGTATTGTTATTTGGCAGGATTACGCGTGTCATTAACAGGGTTCTACTTCAGAGCCTTGAGGATTTGCAGTGAAGATCATTTGAAAGAGGAAATCCAGTACATAGACAGCACATTTTCTGAACTGAAGTATCCAAAACGCCATGTTATCCAGTGCCATAAACATGCCAGGGCCATCAGGGAATGGGCAACGGCTGCGAAATCCAGTGATGTGATACACATAATCGTACCCAATAACAATACGAGCAACAACATTGCACGGTTTTTAAGAAATTCAGGAACTGAGGTAGCTTTTAAGACATCTCAGTGGGTGATCTGGTTAGACACAAGGTACTGTACAAAGCAGCAACCAAGGCGAGAGAGGTGTTTACTCCATTCCATGTGCAGTATGTGATAAGGTCTACACAGGTGAAACAGGGCGTGATTTGGAAGAGAAAAAAGAACACAAATATGCAATGAGCCGGTACAACACCAACAACGCATGTGTAGCTCACAGATTAATTCAGGTCATGTAATGAAATTGGACAATGCAAACATTTTTTTGTAAGGAAGCAGTCTTAATAAGACGCATATGTTCTGAGGCAGCTGTTATAGTATGTTCCAGTACCAATGAACAAAACAACGGATTTTATCGCCTTTCGAATTCTGTGGCCAAATATATTGTCTTCAGGAAATCTTCCTCACCGCCCCCCCCCCTCCTAAACTCAAAACATCACCCCTCCTTCCTTCCCATCTATCTCCATCCCCTCTCTTCACCTATGCAACACTTGCTCGCGCACACACACACACACACACACACACACACACACACACACACACACACACACACACACACACACACACACCTGTGCTGGGATCGGCAATCCCTTTCCCCCAGTGACCTCTATTTCCTTATCCAACATTCCTTCCCTTTCCCCAAGGACTTCCCATTTCACCTGTCCCTTGTTTCTTTATTTTTTTTCCGTCCTTGTACCGTGATCTGTAATTCCTCCCCCCTGGTACCTCATCTTCCTTACCCCACCTGCCTCCTACCACCCCCAGCCAATTCCTCACCCCCCACTCACTCCCCCACTGCCCTCTGCTATACTGTTTATACAGGGAATGTGGTGTATTTTCAGCAATTGTATTCTGAGGAAGCCATGAGGCGAAACGTCAATACATACCAAGTCCCACATCGGTGTTTTTTTCTCCAATTTGTCAGCGAACAGTGAATCAACTAAAGGGCCAATTCGGTGCCGACTTGGTGAATGACCATGACCGTGACTAAGACCCATAAGTCCTTTCTGCCTGTTGATGGTCAGGTGTGATCAGATTGGAGGGTCGATTTGAATACTAACTAAGGAAGGAGACTCATTCCCACATCAAAACTGAGGCTTATCGAATTTCATGCAACCATGATTTAGTGTTCAGGTTGAGATAGTTGGTTTGTTCCAGCAGGAGAAAACATCCTTGCACCGCTTAAATTCTTCGTTTTCTCTGATGAACAATTCCTCTTTGAAGGGGTAACCTAACCAGAAACCCTCAGGCTCCCAGGTACAGGAATACTACTAGGATTATGGCGATCTGGGTGGATATACGGGCGGCCACTAGTGGACTGTGGGCGGCTGAAGCTGTATGGGCGCCTACCAAAGGCCTGAGATGATTACTTTGAACGAAGTTTCGTGGGCGGTCAAGAAGACAGGCTTGTAGATGAGGTCCCCAGCTGGAAGGTCTGTGGGAACCGCTAAGGAGCCTTGTATCAGTAGGCGTCTGTCCAAGCTGTAACCAGACTATTCCACCCTCATCCAGGCCAGTTCGTATGATTTCGCGTTCAACTACGGGTACTCTCACCCCTACAACGCTACAACCACCTGTAGGCGTTACATCTTGGGGTTTATTTACTATCCATTTTCCACGCACCCCACATTCCTTAACATTGTAGAAATTCAACGCGGTGGTTAAGTAGGCATCCTCTGGCGTCAAGAGAAGGCGTGTAACATTGAAATCATGTGCCTGGGCATCCACAGGTTGCGTGCGTTGAATGTGGTGCGCAGAGGGAGAATGAGTACCGCTTGCGTGCAGAGTGAAGGAGGGGCGAGAGCAGTCGGGATCGTGGTAATAGTGAAGAGTTTGGCTCCACTCACTGCTGTGTCTGTAAAACATGTCATCATCACCATCACCATTACATAATACAGAGGTAGAAGGAAGTGCCATATACCATCATCATCATCATCACCACCACCACCATTATATAATACAGAGGTAGAAGGAAATGACATATCACCATCATCATCATCATCATCATCATCACCACCACCACCACCACAACCATTACATATTAGAGGTAGAAGGAAATGCCATATATCATCATCACTATCATCATCATCATCATCATCATTACATAATACAGAGGTAGAAGGAAATGCCATATATCATCATCATCATCATCATCATCATCATCATCATCATCATCACCACCATCACCATTACATAATACAGAGGTAGAAGGAAGTGCCATATACCATCATCACCATCATCATCATCATCATCATCATCATCATCACCACCACCACCACCATTACATAATACAGAGGTAGAAGGAAATGCCATGTATCATCTTCATCATCATCATCAGCATCAGCATCAGCATCATCACTGGAACAGGCATAGGGGGGGGCCATATATTGTTATTAGTGTCTTCATCTTCATCATCATCCCTGCCTTAATTCTCACCAAGGGGCGCCTCCCTTGTCTGTTCGTCATCTAAAGACGAGAAAACGAATAAGAAAACATTCCAAGAGAGAGAGAGAGAGAATCTTCGTCTTTTTTTCTATAGTCATTCAGTCAGGCACTAACACAATCTCTCTGTATCTGTCTATTTTTGTGTCATTCTATCTGTATGTCTAGAGGGACTAACAAACAGATAAATAGATGCAGATAAAGAGAAAGAATTTTATTTTATTTTATTTTTTATTATTATTATTATTATTTTTTTTTTTTGCTATCAGTCGGTCAGACAATCAATCAACTTTTGTGTATGTCAGTCTGTCTGTCTTCTCATCTCTGTCAATCAATATGTTCATCTGTGTATCCATCCATCCATCCATCCATCTGTCTATCCCTGTCATTTTGCTTACCTAAAAACAAGCAGCCTGGTGAGAAACATTCCATAGGGTCTGGTTTCACATCGTTGCGAGGCCCACGTCCCCACTAGGAGCAGGGGGAGGGAGGGCTTTGGGTGCAGGAGTGGAGGAATGCGTTGGCTGCTTCCCCTTACTACTCCACACACACTGCATTCTCCTTTCTGTCGGTATGAAAGAGTAGGCTTATACATTGAACTGAAAAAACGTAGCTTCGTTAATGGGTAAAGTATTAACCACTCATTACACACACACACACACACACACACACACACACACACACACACACACACACACACACACACACACACACACACACACACACACACACACACACACACACACATTATAATATATATATATATATATATATATATATATATATATATATATATATATATATATATATATATATATATATATATATATATATATATATATATATATGGTGTCTCAGGATTTGTACTAATTTTAGGAGGTGATCTTGGGCTGCTTCTGAGTAAATATTTCTGCATTAATATGGGTTCATTTCTGAACGGTTACGATGCTGCCAATGCTGATGGCCTTATGGACGAAAATGGCCTCCCATGTGATTCACTTATAATGTCATTGGTGAATGTTGCTCCACAACCACTGATTACTGGAACTGCATTCTTGTCGGGTAAGGAGCCTCCCTGACACCTCTTCCTCAGCTATTTATATATGAATATATAGTATAATTCTGCACGTCATTTATGCACAGTATGGCTATATTAGCATAACAAGCAACACAGAAGAGGTGAGTAAGGTGTAACAAGCAAAATAAATTGCTTAGTAAGAGGTGTTAGGGAGCTTCCTTAACCAGTGAAACACAAACATTCCGGGGCCGAATGCTAATCGCCCGCCAAAATATTTTGTTAGATATGATATCAGTTACTCACAAATCCGACTTGAAGAAAATTCACAAACCTCTACGGAATTCAGTCGCAGTTTTTCCCCCGACGCCAATCCATTTTAAAAAGTATATGGCAGCGGCATTCGATCGTCTTTGATCAAACCCTCACTAAAAGAAACAGACCTCTGCATATCCACATAGTTGCTATTTCCTAAAGATTTGGTCAAAATTCGTCCTCAGCTTTTCGAGATCTATTGGGAAGACACACACACACACACACACACACACACACACACACACACACACACACACACACACACACACAAACCACATCGCCTCGCCTTACTGAAGGCGGGTGATAACGGGAAAACGGGCCTTTGGCAGACGTTAAAATATCAACAGAATCACTTCTGTTTTGGAGCATGGCGGGCGTGATGGAGACTGGGACCCGTAATTTTGTAGGGTAGGGAAGCTCCCTAACACCTGTTCCTTGGCGATTCACTTTTAGATATTGGTGATCAATATTCTTTTGTAACATTTTTATATGCATTGGATCGCGCTATTGGAAGGAGTAATGTTATACAGAGTAGGATAGTATGGAGCAATAAGCCAAATAAATCGCTTGGGAAAAAGGTGTATGGGAGTTAGTGTTATACAGAGTAGGATAGTATGGAGCAATATGCCAAATAAATCGCTTGGGAAAAAGATGTATGAAACCGACGAGAAAACGGCCTGGAGCTGCCTGTCTGTGTTTTTCAAGTTAAACACGGGTTCACAAAAGGGAGGCGGCCACCCCCTCCCATAACCTCATGTATTTAAAGCAGATGACAACGAACAGAGGGTACTGAGGGGGTGGGGTGGGATGGGGTGGGGTGGCGTGGGTTTTGACAGCTGCTGAATGGGAGGCGAAAAAGAGGGAGGAGGAAAGGAAAGAGGGAGGAGAGGGAGTAGGGGAGGACAAAGGAAAGGAAGGGAGGGAGGGGGAGAAGAAGGAATGCAAGAATGGTTGGGTAAGAGAGAATGGAAAAGAAGAAGGAAAAGGGAGAATGAGTGAGAGAAGGAAGGGGTAAGGGAAGAGGAAGGTAGGGAAGGAAGAAGAGGAAGAGGAGGACAAAAAGGGAAGAATGAATACTGTAGCTAGAAAAGAAGAGGCAGGAGAGAGAGGGAAGGAAGGAAATGAGGAGGAGAAAAAGGAGGAGAGGAAAGAGGGTAGAGAAGAATGGAAGAGGAATGGAAAGGAGGCAGGGGGAAGGGGAAAGAGGAGGACGAGAGGAGAGAAGAGGAAGAAATATAGGAGAATTTAAAATACAGTTAATGAAATAAAAATATGAGAGAGTGAGAGAGAGAGAGAGAGAGAGAGAGAGAGAGAGAGAGAGAGAGAGAGAGAGAGAGAGAGAATATGGTTGAAAGGGAACCAAGTATGACAAAAGCCTCGTGTCTATACCCGGAGCGATGTGGTGTTGGGTATAATGGAGTTGTGGGTTTGTTGTCCGGTACGCATTCTTGCTTACTTGACCACACACACACACACACACACACACACACACACCGGTATATATATATATATATATATATATATATATATATATATATATATATATATATATATATATATATATATATATATATATATATATATATATATATATATATATATATATATATATATATATATATATATATATATATATGTACGAGGTTGGTAGATGGTAGGGGGATGAATATAGTTTTGAATGGCGAGTTGCTTGAGGAGGTAGAGTGTTATAAATATCTAGGGTCACATGTTGCTGTGGATGGAAGAATAGATGCAGAAGTGAAGTTTAGAATGAATGAAGTAGGAAAGGTGTTGGGAGGAATGAAAAAAGTGTTTAGATGTCGTTCGCTTAGAATGAATGTAAAGAGAAGGCTGTATGAGGGTGTTGTGGTACCGACTGCACTATATGGGGCTGAAACATGGAATATGGGTGTAGCAGAGAGGAAAAGTTTGAATGTAATGGAGATGAGGTGTCTGAGGAGTATGTGTGGAGTGACGCGTATGGATCGAGTGCGGAATGATGAAGTGCGAAGGAGAAGTGGAGTTGTTCGGGAGATGGCTGGTAGAGTTGAGCAGAGAGTGTTGCGATGGTTTGGGCATATGGAGAGAATGGATAATGAGCGATTAGTGAAAAAGATAACTAGATCTGATGTGAGAGGTGTAAGGCTGAGAGGAAGACCACGAATAGGATGGATGGACAGTGTGAAGAGAGCGCTGGATGCGAGAGGGATGTCTGTTGAGCAAAGAAGAGTGGCTGTGCATGACAGAAATAAATGGAGAGAAATTGTGAATGAATAAGTGATGACGCAGCCCTGAGGGGATATTCTCCCGCATTTGGTCTGATCAGCTATTTCAGGTCAGGTGCGGGTAAGGGGATGAGTCTGTTATGATGTGGCAGGGGTAAACCAGCTCTGCTGTAGGGCCCTGCTGCGGATGTCACTGATTACATTGCGCAGTTGACCCTTGTGTGGTGTGGTGTGGTGATGATCTGTCCGTTCTCCTCTTTGGGGCTAAGATGCGAATGAATGTATTTGAATGGATGAGTAAATGGGGAGTGTGTTGTCCTGTCTCGGCTACCTCCCTCTCCTTGGGGGAAGAAGCCTAGGTATATATATATATATATATATATATATATATATATATATATATATATATATATATATATATATATATATATATATATATATATATATATAGATATATAGATATATATATATATATATATATATATATATATATATATATATAAACACACGCACACACACACACATATAGACAGATAGATAAATAGAGAGATAGATAGACAGATAGACAGATATATATATATATATATATATATATATATATATATATATATATATATATATATATATATATATATATATATATTTATATATATACTCGTTGCCTGAGCCAAGATGACGACCACTTTAATCCTATTTGTTCTAGTTCAGTCTCTCCTTCTATTCCAGAGAGACCATGTACCTCTTATTCTACTCCAGAAAGACCATGTACAGTACCTCTTATGCTTTTGAAGAGGGATTGTAAGAGGTCCAGGAACTTTCTATTTTAGTTTTCTCAGACTGACGCACATTATTTGTGCGCAACTGTTTACTGTTACCGGTGACCTCAAATGAGATCAGCCTCACATAGCCTATATCCGAACTGGAGTTAATGTGAGTCTCCAAGCCAAAAATTGGGTCGCAGGAGTACCCGGAGTTGCCCGGGCCAAAAAACGGCGAACACTCTACCGGTGATCTCAAATGCTTCAGATCTGAATTTTGACCCACCTTAAACTATCGTTGGGTCACCCTGATTCAGAATATATTAGGGCCTGAGGGTCATTGGCCCTTGTTTTGGGCGTGATTGAAGGACAAACAAACAAACAAGCTAACAAACAAGCAACGCGGCTCTTATATATATATATATATATATATATATATATATATATATATATATATATATATATATATATATATATATATATATATATATTTATTTATTTATTTATTAAGAGCTACATTGTTTGTATGTTTGTCCTTCAATCACGCCCAAACCAAGGCCCAGAGACCCCCAGACCCAAATATATTCTGACTCAGGGAGACCCATTAATGGTTTTAAGGGAGTCAAAATTCAGATCTGGGACATTTGAAAGCACCGGTCAGGTGTTAGCCTTTTTGGCCCGGGCAACGCCGGGTACCCCTGCTGCCCAATTTTTGGCTTGGAGACTCACATGACCTCCAGATCGGACATAGGTTTTCCGAGATTGACTCCGAGGTCATATGAGATCACCTATCAGAGATCATTTGAGGCCACCGGTAACATATTCTCGAATGATTGGACCCAGCAGCCCAATTTTTGGCATGGAGGCTCACATGACCTCCAGTTCGGACAAAGGCTATGTGAGGTTGACCTCCATGGTAATTTGAGGTCACCCGTCGGGGGTATTTGAAGTCGTTGGTAACAGTAAACAAGTGCAAACAAATACTGTACATTAGTCTGTGAAAGCTGAAATGGAAAGTTCCTGGACCTCTTATAATCCCTATTCAAAAGCATAAGAGGTACAAGGTCTTTCTGGAATAGAAAGGTTGAACTAGAACAAACAGGATTAATGTTCGCCTTTTTGGCCAGGCAATGCCAGGTACTGCTGCTAGCGTGTGTATATATATACTGTATATATAGATAGATAGATAGATATAGATAGATAGATAGATAGATAGATATTGTCACTGGTGTAGTTACCCCAGTAACGAATGGGTGAAATAGAAGATAAGATGATAATGAAAGGAGAGAGAGAAGCAAGCCGTTAAGAACATAAATCATTTTTCTTATCAGTTTTGCTGCCTGTAAAGGGTGACCCTAGTCCCCAGCTGTGTTTACTTAGTGGTCAACTGGACTGATAACACACCAGATGTTTTTTTCACCAGTTACCCAGAAAGTTCCTCTTGTCCTTGAACTGTGGGTGTGACATAATGTGGGAGGAGCAAAGTAGGGATGTTTGCCGATTAAAAGCCTAAATGGCGCTTTCGTCACGTTCTTGATGGCACGCAATTGGTTCTGTGTGGAGTGTATGAGGCCCTCATTGGTAGCAGGTGCCTCTATTGTTTCTGTATAGACAGAGATTATTTTTAAGACAGCCTAGGGGTAAATTAGCTGAGAAAGGCGGAGTTAGTCTCCTTTATAAGCTCCAGGAAAATGTGAAGAGACACATTATGTTCCTTTTTGTACACACATCCCTGTACACATTTTTGTCTCATTTTGTACACACATCCCTGTACACATTTTGTCATTTGAACACATTTCGTTTAAATTTACTGTCACGTTACACTTTTGTCACAATGTGTTGCACTTTTCCCCAACACTACTCAATACGTGACTTTGATTACAAAACACACTGTTTGTGTACCATTTCCCATTTTTGGTTCACTCCTCCATTTACACTAGTGTGTGATTTATATCTGGATTTAACCTTCGAAGTCTCCACGTTTCCTCGAGCTTTGTGAGTACTTAGCTTCCACTGAGTGTATTCTGGTTAGGTAAGAAATAACTTGTTTTATATTTGTATCCTGAGGCCTATATCAATCCTCCCTTTTGTAAAACGAACCCTGGTTTCTTCTTTGGTTGTGTATGTAATAGTGTACAATAAAGTTAAGTTAGTTTTCTTGCAAACTTTATCTTATCCCTTTTGGTGCTTAATTAAGGGTTAAGAGTGCACCATAATATACCCCCATAACAATATATATATATATATATATATATATATATATATATATATATATATATATATATATATATATATATATAAATATATATATATATATAAATATATATATATATATATGTGTCTGACTCTGGGCATAGGCTTCACAGCCTGCTATCAAGGCCCAGCAGTCCTCCTACATACCATACACCTTTACATGTCACCACCTCGGCGCTAACACTCACCGTCCATATTGAATACATGCTAGGGCTGTCTCATACAGGACTGGTGTGTGTGTGTATATATATATATATATATATATATATATATATATATATATATATATATATATATATATGTATATATATATATGTCTATATCTATCTATCTATCTATCTATCTATCTATATATATATATATATGTACATATATATTTATATCTATATCTATCTATCTATCTATCTATATATATATATATATATATGTCTATATCTATCTATCTATCTATCTATCTATATCTATATATATATATATATATATATATATATATATATATATATATATATATATATATATATTGCATGGAAAAAGGAAATTAAGTCCAGAATCCAGTAAGATTATTCCCTCCAAGAAAAAATACAAATAATGTAACAGAGCCAATTCAAGATCTTTTCATTTCGAGACGTCTAGGCACATTGCATTTGAAAGACTGGAGATCATACACAGTAGGAAATACAGGTAGAGGAAGACAGTTCCAGGTTTAAACTGTTGCATACATGAAGACTGGGAATAACCGTTAACTCCTGCATTAGAGAGTTGGACAGAAAAGGGATGAGAGTTTGTTGCTAGACGGGCACGTCACCGTAGTGGTGGAGGGATGCAAGCTGACAGTTCAAAGGAGCAGTTCCCATTGAAGTATCGATAGAAAAAAAGATAATGATGCAACAGTGCGGCGAAGGGACAGAGGTTGAAGGTAGGGAGCAGTAGGAGGAGAAGAGTTGATGGGAAGAGAAACTTTTGATTTT
This sequence comes from Coenobita brevimanus, assembly GCF_032717465.1. Taxonomy (NCBI): domain Eukaryota; kingdom Metazoa; phylum Arthropoda; class Malacostraca; order Decapoda; family Coenobitidae; genus Coenobita; species Coenobita brevimanus. The sequence continues at coordinate 27,547,690 of NC_136978.1, forward strand.
ACCATGTTGAAAAGAATTGTATTTGGAGAGTCTCCCCACACGTGAAACTTGTACTCCACAGGGGGGCGAATAAAATCTATGTATAAAGTCAACAACTCTGCAGGGGTAAAGAAGGCACGGAGTCGGAAGCAGATTTTACAAGTGATGTAACATCATCTTTCCAACATAAATCCCGAGAGACTGAATCCCCAAGGATGTTTAAAGATAATCCAGGATTGAGTTTGACGAGTTGAATGATGTAAGACCAAATTTTTTGAAGCACTAAAAGCAACAACATTACATTTACACCAATCAGAGATAAAAGACATGTCTGTCACTTGGTGTGCCATATATATATATATATATATATATATATATATATATATATATATATATATATCTATATATCTATATATATATATATATATATGTATCTATCTATCTATCTATATATATATATATATATATATATATATATATATATATTTACATATCTATCTATCTATCTATCTATATATATATATGTCGCCGCACGGCAAGCTGCGGCAACAACTACAGCAATACGGAAGACAACGACGACGCTGACGACGCTGACGACGCTGATGATGGTGATGACGACTTACACCAGACATTCGATGAGAGCACAACACACGCGGCTGCGACTGACTCACCCACCATCGGACCACCCAGCATCCGACCACAACCACCCATACCACAACCACGTCATCCACAACAATCAGTAAGGGATAAAGGATATCGAAAAACGTTACGTGACAAATATCGTTACCTGCGGCACCTTGAAAAGATGGAAGAAGCCGCAGATCAGTGAATGGTGAAGAATGAAAAATGAAAAGTGAATGAACAATGAGTAATAATAAGAGGGAGTGCCGAGGCACACAGTTACTCTCACAGCCCTGTACTGTCTACACTTAATTAAATTTATGTGCTTCGAACGGAGAGCTAGATACAGCCTAATGGAGTAGTATCCTATGTACATATACAGAGATAAGAAAAGAGTGATTCAAAACTAAAGGGTAGCAATGTCTAGTGTGAATTAACGTTATACAATGGACATTATTTCAAAATGTTGCGGACCAGACCCGACTAAGAACACTGAGAGAAGTGAACGAAGGATATGTAGAGTGCACGCCTACTTCCGGCCCCTGTACTTTTCCTGAGGGAGAAGCAGAAGGTTGGAAGTCAGTAGAAGCAGAGAGGGCAAAGAGTCGAGAAGAACCTGGGGGAGGATCTTAGCTAGAAGGCCGCCTGAGCACCCTACCACGACGATGAGACTGGTGATGTCTTGGTACTCTACGGTATCAGTGAGTAGATATTCTTGTTAGAGAACGTAGAGGAAAGTGGAACTGAGAGAAGGAAAGAGAGAAAGGAGAAGAAAGTGAAATACACTGTGAAAAATATTAAGAATATACTGTAGATTCGTGGTAGGGTATAACAGGACGGGCCAGATAGTTTGTATGATTGTTAAATTAACTTATTTGCTCAATGGTGAAAGGAAGAAAGATTATATAAAAGTTAGGTGTCTTTATGGAGAAATATTGAGTTAGGGTACATGACTGTGTTAAAGAATGATATTAATTTTGCAGAAATATATTGAAATAACGTGAGGTGAAGTGATACGAGAATAAAATGTTACAGAGATTAATGTTCTAGTAGTAATAATGCAAAGAGGAGATGATGGTGTGCTAGAGTATTGTTCTTAGTATTACCCTATGTGTAAGAGAATATTACCTTTAGTATTACCTTGTATTTAACCATAATAGTCTTGGTTTTATTTTAGTAAGAGAGAGTATTATCTTTAGTGACGAGTAATAATATTCGTGAACTGTTACTTGTTTAATGGAACTTAGTTGTCTTGTTGATTACCATTGTAAGGTGGCATGATTTAATAGTTTTATTGTAGAGTAAGATCATAAAGTAGTTGCATAACTTGGAGTTCATAGAGTGGACCAAATCAGTTGATTGCTTTGACTTAGTGTATAAATTGTACATAAATTGTAGATAAACAAAAAAGAGAAAATTAGTTTGAGTAACCCTAGAATCCCTTCCTATTAATAAGGAACGAGACGCTCCCACGTAGCGCCGGCCTTAAATGGACTTGTGTTTACTTGATGTGTTGTTATGTCGGGTTCCCCACTTGGACTTATCCAGCGCTACCTAATGAAACTTAATTAAATCTGACTAACTTAATTGGACTTAACGTAACTGAACTTAGTCTTCCATAAGAGAAGAATAGATAAAGAGTAAAGCAAGCAAGTGGGGCACGACATACTGGTGGCAGCTGTGGTGGGATTCTAAGGTGAAAAAACTTGTTATTCAGATTTGTTATGAATATTGGTCCCCTAAGCCCTCCACGTTCTCCATCCCCAGTGTCTCGTGGTTTAATACAGAGTCCTGAAGAGTGGTTTAGATTGCGTAGGTGCGCATCAGAGGAAGCGTTACATCAGTATCTTGCGAATCTTCGTATTCAAGCCCCACCCCGGTGTGACTCCGCGTTTTCTGACCATTTATTAGATTATTTTGGGGGAGTTAGAGAAGTTAACATGAGCAGACCACACTCTCCAGTAGGAGGTGCGGCCGCTGCCGCCCCTGCTCCTGGTCTGGATCCTTTGCAGAATCTTGCTGATAAATTGAGTCAGACTTTAACTGGCAATGCTGTAAATAATTATGCTAAGATAACGGGTCTTCCTTATTTTTGTGGTGGAGAGGTGATATCGCCGGATTTCCCTCAGTATAGATGCATCACAAGCGCGAGGCGTTGGTTACAAACTATAGATGATATGACAGTGGGACCACTTTGGACTGATGAAGGTCGATTAGAGCTAGCTAAAACGCATAGCATAGACGCTGCCTATTCACATCTTCTCAATATGATTAAGAAAGTCGGTGCGGATTGGACAGCTGTGAAAGCTGAATTTTTAAGAATTTATCCTGCTGATGCACGAGCCAGTACACTTTTAAGTGAACTGGGATCTGCTGTTTGCTCTCCGGGGGAGACGTTTCACCAATTCTTTGTGCGTCTTGAGACCTTGAGTACTCAAGCGAATGAGGTAGAGCCAGGTCATGATGATGTTGTTGATAAAGTAGCTGCAGGTGCATTACTTAAGAGTGTACCGCCGGAGGTGCAAGACATGTTAAGCGATGTGGAGCGTGACGACCCTTATAGGATCTTGGCAGCCATGCTAAGATATGCAGAAACACACCCCAAGTTAAAGTTGTTAGAGAGGACAGAGAGAAACAAACCAAATATAAATGTAGTGACGACAGAAAAGCCGAAACCTCGCACTGGCCTCAAAAGTGGTGGAGCTCAAGGAGTAAGAGGGGGTGGGCCTCCACCTATTACTTGCTATTCATGCAAAAAGACAGGACACATTGCTAAGAATTGCCCCATGGCTGAGTGCTATTACTGCCACGGTAAAGGCCATATTGCTCGAGAATGCAACTGGAGGTTTGGCCCTACTTCTAGTCAGACAGGCGCTACTAGTAATCAGCCAGGAAGATGTTATCACTGCAATAAACCTGGTCACCAGGCACGGCAGTGTTGGGCAGGCAGAAGGAGAGCGCAAGAGTGGGAGAGAGAAGATAATAGAGGAAGAGGGAGAAGTGATCCATGGGGACAGGCGTCAGGTGAAAGACAGTCAGGTGCAGTACCTTGGACTCAGAAAAAAAAAACGTCGACCCAATTCCGGTCGCCTCACTCGTGGGCTACGAGAAACTAGTCGCAATGATGGTGAATGTGAAAGGCCTAGATGAAAGTGTCTTAGCCTTAATTGACACAGGAGCTGCTAGGTCGTTGATTACGAGAGAAGTATATCAACAGTTAAAAAGAAGCGTTGAGCAAGATGACTGGGAATCAGAGGAAACGGTTAAATTATTTAACGTAAGTGGAGATGAGATATTGACTGATGGAGCTATAAAGGTTGAACTTCAGATTGGAAATAAGTGGTATGCTCATACTTTTATTATAGTAGGAAGCTTAGACTTACCAGCACTCATGTTGCTTGGGATGGATTTTATGCTCAGCACTAGGATGGAGTTACTAACGAATCCTCTAACCCTGTATATAGAGGGCGAATCTGTGAATATTGTCCCTCTAGAGTATAAAGGAGCGGCACCAGTGAACAGTGAGTCAGAAGCAGACGTAGAGGTAGCAAAAGCTGTGATACCGACGAGTACGGAGCTAGGTCCTTGGACTGGTGGTACCGTCATTTTAGAGGTAAGAATGCGGTCAAGCGAAGCGGCTATCTTTGAACCTCAGGAAGGAAACATGTTGGCATCTACATTGTGTCCAGGATTAGTGTTATTACAGGAGAAAGCTGGGATCCCAGAACGAGAAGAGTTAGAGGAAGTAGAGAAGGCACGAGAGAAATCGCGATTTCATTTTAAGGTGAGGTTCGTCAATCCTAGTCCGGACAGGATCGAACTCAAGGGAGGTACATGTCTGGGTCATATCAGGCCGTGTAGTAGAGTATTGTGGGATATAAATGAGAATAAACAGAAAGGCCTAGGAGAAATTGTATCAGGAGTCATGATGAAAGAGACTAGAATGACCGAGAGAGCACGAATGAAGAAACTGTTTGCCTTAGTTGATAGTATGTTTTCCCCACATTTGATGAGTAAGGAGAATGAAGCTCTGAGAGCACTGATAATGAAGTATCCGACAGTGTTCGCATTGGAGGATGAACCCTTGAATGTGACCCCTTACTACTATCATGAAATAATAACTGTGACCCCGGAGGTAGCTTGTAGAAAACCTTATCCTATACCGGTAAAGTATCATGAAGAGGTCAAGGAAAGCTTGAAAACTATGTTGGAGCAAGGAGTTATACGACCCTCCCGAAGTCCTTACAACGCACCCCTGGTGCCTATAGCTAAGAAAGAGGGCGGATTGAGATTATGTTTGGATTTTAGAAAGCTGAATGCTAATATCAGAGAGGATCGATTCCCTCTACCTAACATTCAGAACATTTTAGCACAGCTGGGAAAGAGTCGTTATTTCAGCTGTTTGGACCTCCGTCAGGGGTACCATCAGATACCATTAACAGAGGATTGTAAGGAAAAGACAGCCTTTTCCTCTCCTGAAGGTCACTGGGAGTACAATGTGCTTCCCTTTGGACTTAAGGAAGCACCAGCTGCGTTTCAGAGAGTGATTAACCATGTGTTAATTGGGCTTACGGGCTCCATCACACATGTGTACCTGGATGACATAATCATTCAGGGCGAGACTTGGGAGGAACATTTAAAAAATTTAGATATAGTGCTGGGAAGATTGAGTGATGTAAATCTTTCTCTAAGATTGTCCAAGTGTCATTTTTTAAAATCAGAAGTGGACTATTTGGGACATGTTGTTAGTGCCACAGGCATAAAACCACAACCCCAAAAGGTGAATGATTCGTGATATAGCCACTCCCAAAACTGTCTGTGAATTGCAGTCCTTCCTCGGAATGACTAATTACTACCGACGGTATATTCAGGGTTACGCTGAGAAGGCTGGACCACTCATTAAATTGACAGGTGGTAGAAAGAATAAAAAGAGAGATAACACCCCGATACAATGGAGTGTTGAAGCAGAGACTGCGTTTCAAACACTGAAACACGAGTTGCTTGAAGGAGTGACTTTGCAGTTTCCAGACTTCACAAAGAAATTTGTGCTGACTACAGACGCTCCTTCTTCTGCTATAGGAGGAGTATTACAGCAGGAAGACGACGCAAGTCATTTACGGCCTATCACTTATTTTAGCCGACGGTTAAACTCTGCTGAGGTGAAGTATAGCACTATAGAGAGAGAAGCTTTGGCTATAGTATATGGTCTCCAGGTAAATAGGAGCTTAATATTGGGTTACGAGGTAGAGCTTCGTGTGGACCATAGACCCCTGGTCTGGCTGCTGAACACAACTAGGCCTAGTGGACGGATTGCTAGGTGGCAACTTTTGGTTGCCGAGTATAACATTAAGGTAACCTATATACCAGGCAAAGATAATGTTGTAGCAGATGCCTTACCTAGACTTCGAGGCCAAGTGTTATCGGAGGACAGAGTTCTCGCAGTTACGGGTACAAAACCAAAGATAAGAGAAAGAACCAAAGATGATGATGATGATGATGATGATAGCGAGTGCGAAAAAGAAGATTATCAAATATCCGGAATTGATGAAGATAGAGAAAGAGACATAATAAGATGGAGAGAGCTGGTAGTGAGACCCAGACAGGATGCGCATCCATTGTATAAAAGAATGAAGGAACAATATCTTCAGTGTATACGAGATGGAGAAGTAGAAGTGACTAGAGAAGAAATTAAAGATGCACACAGAACACTAGGAGTTAGTACTAGTGAGTTCATAGTTGAAGATGGATTACTCTATCATTATGATACCAATGAGTATGATGAGAGTCTAAAACAAGTTGTAACTCCTGATGAATGCAAACAGAGTGCTCTAGAGATAGCTCATAAATTACCTACTGTAGGTCATGGAGGAATCAAAGTAACTTTAGAAAGACTAAAACGATTTAGTTGGTGGCCACGGATGAGTAGAGATGTTGAGAGTTATTGCAAGGCGTGCCTTACTTGCAACCGCTTCAAGCCGTCGGGGGACGCCCCGGCGCCGTTGCAGCGATACCCTAGGGTAGGAGTACCCTTTGAGAGAATTCATATGGACTTGATCGGCCCCATAAATCCAAGTGAAGAGGGATATAAATATATTATGACAGTAATAGATGTGATGACACGATATTTGATAGCCGTCCCGCTTCGCACGAAAACTGCTGATGAGGTTGCTAGAGCGTTCATTAAAAATGTAGTGTGTGTTCATGGAGCACCACGCTGGATGGTCACAGACCAAGGAACAGAGTTCGTCAATGCCACTCTTAAAGGGATAGCTGAGTTGCTAAAGACGAAAAAGAAAACAACAACAGTGTATCACCCGTCTGCCAATGGGGTGATTGAAAGAGCCAATGCCACAGTAATGAAATACCTAAGGAGTTTAGTAGAGGATAATCCACAAATATGGGATTCAATGTTGTGCTTTGCCACATGGGCATACAACACAGCATATCACAGACTGTTGAAGGAATCCCCATTCTACCTCATGTTCCTCAGGGACCCTGGTGTCCCGTATGATGTCGTAAAACAGGAACCGATCTGTTATGATCTGGATGACTATAAAAATGAAATGGCCAGTAAGGCTAATCGTACCTTTAGGAGATGTTTAAGGTACATTGAGGAAAGTCAGGAGGCCATGGAGAAGCAACAGACATCGAGAGCAAAAGTAAAAGAGATTCGTACAGGAGATAGGGTTTATGTACGAAAGATTCCCAAGCCAGGAGAGCCTAAGAAACTTCAACCCCTATATGATGGACCTTTTAGAGTAAAAGGGAAAATTAGTGATGTGATAGTAAAACTGGTAGACATAAACACGGGGAGAGTCATGAAAGTCCACACAGACAGAGTCAGGCTAGCCCATGAAGATAATTTAGACGAGACAATGAATGGTAATGTACGGAGAGCATATCCCCTTCATGAGGGCACTCTACCCCCAGAGGAAGTGCAGGATTATGAATTGAGAGATATTTTTAGACGTAGAGAGAGCGGAAGAAGGAAATGCCTCACAATTGCAGAAAACAGAGGAAAATACTCAAAGTGTGCAGAGCTTGCACAAAGAGCAAGAAGAAGGTACAGTGGCTGATTTGACTGATAATGCCGAAGGAGGAAGACAAACCTATAGTTTAAGATCTAAAGGACAGGCAACAGAATTACCTAATATTATGGATAAGCCTATAGAGTATCTAAAATAAAGTTGACCTTTTTTACAGGTCTTACTGACCGTGATCATCAGTGGACTTGGAAGTCAAGCATGGGAAGACCTACCAGTGAGAGCGGGACTTGCATTCACCACACAGCGTCAGGCCCACTTTACAGGAAACTCTTTTATTATACCTTATGTTATTGACATAGATGAGTTTTATCAGCCCCTGATGCGTGCTCGTAAACTAGCTGCCGATGTTGCATGGTCAATAGACCATATGGATGATTCATCAGTTATTGTTAACGTTTTACGAGAGTCATTAACATCTTTTGATTTGGAATTTGCTAAACTATTTCACTCTCTCAATGCTTATTTGTCTTCATTATTAAATGATGCCACCGCCCCGTCGGGATCTCGCAGTAAGCGAGGAGCCTTTAATATATTGGGAACCATTTCTAACGCTTTATTTGGTACAGCAACACAAGAGCAGATAGATCTTATACACCACCAGTTAGCTAATATAGAATCTATCACAGAGGAGGAAAGAGTAGAGCTTAATTTACATTCTGAAATACTAAATGCCACTGTAAGAGACACGCGTGCCATGCAGAAAGCTATACAGCGATTAGAGAAGGCTGCTAATGTCTCTAACTATTTAGTTAGACAGGTTAGCTTATTGACACTAAAAAATGAAGAGGAGATAAGGATAACAGAGGCTATGAATGATTTGTCCCTTGCTTTAATAGACATACAAAATGATCATTTTGGTTTAAAGTTAGGTCTAGAGAAAATGTTGGCAGGAAAATTTTCATCATTCTTAGTTCCCAATTCGGTACTTTTATCACTTCTGAGAGAAGCTTCCTTGTTAAAACCTGGCCTGTTATATCCTGCACGTTTAGAATTTTTAGCTGTTTATCAGGATGCTATAACTGTAGTTCCTCGAAGATCTTCTAGTTCTCAAACATTGAATTTCTACCTACTAGTACCCTTGAGGGGTGATCCTGATGACATTTTTTATGTGTATCAGATAACGTCTCTACCTTTCAGAGTCCCAGACACACCATACTTTGTTCGTCATGATAGAGTTGCTCAATATTTGGCGATCAGCCAAACCAGAAGACATTATGTAACACTAGAGTCATTTGACTTGTGTAGAGAGCATGGTCAATTATTAATATGTCCGCCTATAAGACCAATATATGATACCTTTGTTCTAACATGTGAAACTGCATTGTTTTTGGCTAAGCCTGAGGCTAGTAAGTTATGCTCAAAGGTTGTGCTGAAGAGTTTTAACCCAGTTTTCATCAGATATAAAACTGGTTGGGCTTTTTCTACGCCCTACCCAATTCACTTCACTCTCACATGCCCTAATAAAGTAGAGTCTCAGTCAGAGCATGTAGCTCAAAATACAGGCTTACTTGCCCTAGGTGAAGGATGTAGTGCTCATAGCAGTGCCTTGGTTTTGCCTGCTTATGCCACAGTTATTCGAGAGCAAGAATTAAAGATCACCCCCACAGCGATTCCCATTAATGTATCTTTGACGCCCTTAGAAAAATCAGCATTACTGAATCTATCATTTCAAAGTACAGCAGATGATGTCGAGCTGGGTGACTCACTTCCACTGCAGACCCTTATCCACCGTATGAAGGTCATTCAACCCCTGCATCACCACCTGAGCGCTGCTACACCTTGGACGACTTATGTGCTTGTAGTTGGTGTGGTTATTCTGGTCCTCGTGGTGATAGCTTTCCTATGCTATCGCTTATACCGAGCCACCTGCCCACTACCAGTTCTTCAACGTGCGGAATCATGGGCCTTCGAGGAGTTTCGTCGTCAGGAGATGTCACGAGGACGTGACATTCTTGGCATCGGAGAATGTCGCCGCACGGCAAGCTGCGGCAACAACTACAGCAATACGGAAGACAACGACGACGCTGACGACGCTGATGATGGTGATGACGACTTACACCAGACATTCGATGAGAGCACAACACACGCGGCTGCGACTGACTCACCCACCATCGGACCACCCAGCATCCGACCACAACCACCCATACCACAACCACGTCATCCACAACAATCAGTAAGGGATAAAGGATATCGAAAAACGTTACGTGACAAATATCGTTACCTGCGGCACCTTGAAAAGATGGAAGAAGCCGCAGATCAGTGAATGGTGAAGAATGAAAAATGAAAAGTGAATGAACAATGAGTAATAATAAGAGGGAGTGCCGAGGCACACAGTTACTCTCACAGCCCTGTACTGTCTACACTTAATTAAATTTATGTGCTCCGAACGGAGAGCTAGATACGGCCTAATGGAGTAGTATCCTATGTACATATACAGAGATAAGAGAAGAGTGATTCAAAACTAAAGGGTAGCAATGTCTAGTGTGAATTAACGTTATACAATGGACATTATTTCAAAATGTTGCGGACCAGACCCGACTAAGAACACTGAGAGAAGTGAACGAAGGATATGTAGAGTGCACGCCTACTTCCGGCCCCTGTACTTTTCCTGAGGGAGAAGCAGAAGGTTGGAAGTCAGTAGAAGCAGAGAGGGCAAAGAGTCGAGAAGAACCTGGGGGAGGATCTTAGCTAGAAGGCCGCCTGAGCACCCTACCACGACGATGAGACTGGTGATGTCTTGGTACTCTACGGTATCAGTGAGTAGATATTCTTGTTAGAGAACGTAGAGGAAAGTGGAACTGAGAGAAGGAAAGAGAGAAAGGAGAAGAAAGTGAAATACACTGTGAAAAATATTAAGAGTATACTGTAGATTCGTGGTAGGGTATAACAGGACGGGCCAGATAGTTTGTATGATTGTTAAATTAACTTATTTGCTCAATGGTGAAAGGAACAAAGATTATATAAAAGTTAGGTGTCTTTATGGAGAAATATTGAGTTAGGGTACATGACTGTGTTAAAGAATGATATTAATTTTGCAGAAATATATTGAAATAACGTGAGGTGAAGTGATACGAGAATAAAATGTTACAGAGATTAATGTTCTAGTAGTAATAATGCAAAGAGGAGATGATGGTGTGCTAGAGTATTGTTCTTAGTATTACCCTATGTGTAAGAGAATATTACCTTTAGTATTGCCTTGTATTTAACCATAATAGTCTTGGTTTTATTTTAGTAAGAGAGAGTATTATCTTTAGTGACGAGTAATAATATTCGTGAACTGTTACTTGTTTAATGGAACTTAGTTGTCTTGTTGATTACCATTGTAAGGTGGCATGATTTAATAGTTTTATTGTAGAGTAAGATCATAAAGTAGTTGCATAACTTGGAGTTCATAGAGTGGACCAAATCAGTTGATTGCTTTGACTTAGTGTATAAATTGTACATAAATTGTAGATAAACAAAAAAGAGAAAATTAGTTTGAGTAACCCTAGAATCCCTTCCTATTAATAAGGAACGAGACGCTCCCACGTAGCGCCGGCCTTAAATGGACTTGTGTTTACTTGATGTGTTGTTATGTCGGGTTCCCCACTTGGACTTATCCAGCGCTACCTAATGAAACTTAATTAAATCTGACTAACTTAATTGGACTTAACGTAACTGAACTTAGTCTTCCATAAAAGAAGAATAGATAAAGAGTAAAGCAAGCAAGTGGGGCTATATATATATATATATATATATATATATATATATATATATATATATATATACTCGTCTCTCTCTCTCTCTCTCTCTCTCTCTCTCTCTCTCTATATATATATATATATATATATATATATATATATATATATATATATATATATAAATATTGTGCAAAATAACCAGAGTAGAAATGAAAAGAGCGACAGTGAGTACTTTCGTAATGTTATGAAGGGGGGTTTGCCAGTTAGTGTTTTTTTTTTTTTTTTTTATGTGTCCGACTCTGGGCACAGGCTTCACAGCCTGCTATCAAGGCCCAGCAGTCCTCCTACATATCATACACCTCTACATGTCACAACTTCGGCGCTAACACCCACCGACCATATTGAATACATGCTAGGGCTGTCTCATACAGGACTGGTGTATTTGTAGCCGAGATCTTTCGAGACGTTTCTGGTACCGTAAGTTTCGGTACGAGTCAGAGTTGCCAGTTTGCCTGCTGTTTGTGAGCATAGTTATTTCGTAAGTTATGCATTAATTTAATGTGCTTTTTCTCAGTAATGTTTTATTTAAGTGATTGCTTGTTAAATTATGTAATTTAAGTTCGTATGGTTAATGATTAAGAGTGTTACGTAATGTGAGACAACTCTAGCATGTTTTGATGTCTCGTAGTTGGTAACTGTTGTTGCTAGGGGCTGATGCAAGACAGTATGTCCTAGAATGTTGGAGAAGTTGACGTTTCTAGAACAATGCAAGCTTATATAAGGATGGGGAAGAGCTTTGTTAGAGAGTCAGTTTGGAGTTTAGTCGGGTTTCAGGTCAGTTTGTGTCAGTGAAGATTGTATATTTTTGGTACTTGTGAAAACAGTGGCAAACGGTGACGAGTTATTGAAGTTTGTATATCATTGGAACTTGAGAAGACAGTGAAGTGTATTAAGTGTAATTACTGTCAGTGAAGATTATTTTCAGTACTTGTGTAATAACTGAAGTGTTAGCAAGCATTAAGTGTACTAACTGTGAAGTGTTGTTAAACATTAAGTGTAACTGCAATCAGCAAAGTGTGTATAGCTCCAGTGCTTGTGAGAACAGTGAAGTTGGAAAGAATTAAGTGGAATTATTTGGATAATAAAGACAGTGAACTTTAAGGAGCCGGTGTTTATTTTCGCCTCAGCTGATCTTGTGTACTGCACACCTAAAGGCTGACCATAAGAAGAAGAACTCACTGGGCAACGTCCTTCCTGTACTGTACTCCTCCACAGGTGGTCAATGCTCCAGCTCCTCAGATGGTGAGCACGACCCCTCAGGCATCAAGTTCTCAGGGCGCCACATTGGCTGCATCGTTTGTTCCGCATTTTCACCAATGACTGGCTGCTACCTCCTCAGACCCTTCCACCAGTAACACTGCCTTTCTTGTTCAGCCAGGGTTTGTGGGAGGTGTTTCTGTAAATGTCCTGAGAGATAATGGTTCCTCAGGTTGCTCTGTCAAGCAAAGTTTAGTTTGGCCTGACGAGTACACGGGTAAGCAGATCCAAGTTAGACTTATTGATGGATCAGTGAGATTGTTCCCTGAGGCACGTATCCAGGTGACATCTCCTTACTACACTGGCTTGACAGCTGCTGTTGTCATGCCAGAACCCTTGTTTGACCTCATTATCGGCAACATACCGGGCGTCAAAAACAGTTGCGTCGTAGATGTTGCTACACAGACTTCGGCTGTTGCAGTAACATGAGCCATGGCCAAGACTCCGAATCGTGTCACCCCATTGACCGTCGCAATGCCGCAAGATTTGAGTCGTAGTCAAGATGTTGTCCAAGAACAACTGTCTGACCTGACACTTGCCTCAGTGCGTAAGAAGCTGGAGGGTAAAGTGATTAAGTATTCACGGGGAGGTCAAGCCAGGTTCCTTCGCAAGCGAGGACGGCTATACCATGAGTCACAAACACTCCAGGGCGAGGTTCAACTGCAGTTCGTTGTTCCCGCGAAGTATCGCCGGGCAGTGTTCGAATTAGGTCATTGTTCAGTCATGGGAGGTCACATGGGCCAAAAGAAAACCTCTGACCGCATCCATGCTGACTTTTTCTGGCTAGGAATGGGACAGGAAATAAAAAGGCTTGTGCGTTCCTGTGATGTGTGTCAGCGTACCACTGACCGGGGAGGTGTCCGTCCTGCACCATTGAAACGGATGCCTGTAATCTCTGAACCATTTGAGAGAGTAGCAGTTGACGTTGTTGGGCCAATCTCCCCTATGGCAAGTGACGGATCAAGGTATATCTTCACTATTGTTGATTTCAGCACACGGTGGCCTGAAGCTGTGGCCCTTAAGAATATAGAGGCCATCACTGTTGCTGAGGCATTGATTGAAGTGTTCTGTCGTGTAGGTATTCCCAAAGAGGTCTTAAGCGACCGGGGTTCGCAGTTCACCTCTGCAATGATGAACGAAGCATTCAGGTTGTTGTCCATCCGAGGCCTACAAACTACGCCTTATCATCCCATGTGTAACGGGCTGTGTGAGAGGTTCAATGGGACTCTCAAGAAGATGTTAAAGCGCATGGCTGCCGAACAGCCAAAGGAATGGCCACAGTTCATTGCTCCTCTTCTGTCTGCTTATCGAGAAGCCCCACAGCATTCCTTGAAGTTTTCAACCCTTGAACTGGTGTATGGAAGGTCGGTCCATGGACCACTTCAAGTCCTTCGCGAGTTATGGGACAATGAAGAACCCGACCCTGAAGTCAAGACCACCTACACCTACGTCCTTGATCTAGCTGACCACCTCCAGTCGATGTGCAAGTTAGCTAAGGAAGAATTGATCAAGGTGCGTGAAGTTCAGAAAGCCTATTGTGATAAGAAGGCAAAACTTCGGAAGTTTAGTCCAGGCAATAAATGCTTGGTGTTGCTCCCCACTGCCCAGAACAAGTTGTTGGCACAGTGGAAGGGTCCATTTGATGTAGTAGAGCACATTTCAGACCTCAACTACATAATTCAAATGGGGAATCTTCACAAAAGGTTCCACATTAACATGTTGAAGGCTTAGCATGAGTCAGATCCCGAGGAGACTGGCCTACGAGTAGCTGATGATAGTGACCAGCCACTGGAAGAAACCGGGGCAGCCGCGGTGATCCCAGCTAATGACCATCATGACGAGCCCTTAACCGCTCAGTCCCGTCAAGAAGAGACTGTCGGAGATGTTTTACTTAACGATGACTTAGCATTGGGTGATCAGAATGCCATAAGGTCACTGCTCTGTTGGTATGCTGATGTCTTCTCTGACCAGCCTAGACTTGCAAAGGTTGATTGTCACAAAATTGAGTTGACCGGCGATACTCCCGTAAAGGTTAAGCCATATCCAATTCCCATGCGACTACTGGGCGCAGTAGACAACGAAATTGCTGACATGAAGATTGCAGGTATTATTGAAAAGTCATCATCTCCTTACTGCAGTCCAATGGTAGTAGACCACAAGAAGGATGGTGGAGTCAGGATTTGTGGCGACTATAGGAGGCTAAATGCAATCACCAAAGTGGATGCTGAGCCGATGGGTGACCACATTGCCATCTTCTCCAAGCTGGCAGGGTCACGATATTTCACAAAGCTCGATTTGGCGAAGGGATTCTTTCAGATTCCCCTTCACCCTGAGAGCCGTCAGTTCACTGCCTTTGCTACTCCTAGGGGGTTGTATCAGTATAAAGTCCTCCCATTTGGACTTACCAATGCCCCAGCAGTATTCAATTGTCCCATGAGACAAGTGCTCCATGGTATTGTAGGAGTAGAGATGTTCGTTGATGATGTCCTCGTTCATTCTGCCACGTTGGAGGAGCACCTCAGACTCTTGGAAATTGTCTTCAGTAGACTCCAGAGTTTCAACATGACTGTGAAGCCTAGCAAGTATAAAATTGCTCACAGTGAGGTGGAGTTCCTCGGACATATTGTTGGTAACAATTGCTGCAGGTGTCAGGGTGACAAGATCAGGAAGGTTAGAGAAGCCCCGAGACCCGTGACCAAGAAACAGCTTAGGGCATTCCTTGGCCTAGTGGGGTATTATAGGAGTTTTATCCCCAACTTTGCTCTCATTGCCCAACCGTTGTATGAGGTGCTATGGAAATATGCTCCAAACATCATTGAATGGGGAGAAGTGCAAGAGAGTTCTTTTGCCGCCCTTAAGAACATGTTGTGCAAGGAGCCTATCTTGCAGTTGCCTGATTCCAACAAACCTTTCATACTGCGCACTGATGCTTCACAAGATGGAGTAGGTGCCGTATTGATGCAGGAATCGGAAGGTGGAATCTTCCCAGTGGCATACCACAGCCGTAAGCTAAAACCCGCTGAGAGGAATTACAGTACTGTTGAGAAGGAACTCTTGGCCATGGTTGATGGTGTTAAGAATATTACTATTATTTATATGGAGCACCATTCACTCTGGAAACTGATCATATGCCACTCACTAGTCTCAGCACGACTAAGATGGGTAATGCAAGTTTGACACACTGGACACTGTAATTACAGCAGTTTAACCTTGTTGTGAGATACATCAAGGAAATGATAACGTAGGTGCAGACCTGATGTCTTGCCTGCTAACTGCTGACTAAAACGGGCAACTGTTGTATGCTGGGTTCCGTAAGACAGGTGTCCTCAGAGATATGAGTAATCCAAGGACAAGCCTGGTTCCCAGTTAAAAGTGTACCAGTAATTGCTGACGTCTCGCCCATTGGTCCCACAGGACACGTTACGTGCAGGACCTATATATACATGTAGTATACCATAAGTTAAGGGGGAAGTTCGAGAACCCTGCAGAGACAGTCCGAGGCTGTGTATGAATTACCTCGTGGAACGTCTCGAGCTGTGGGCCTCTCTGAGGATTCCTAGAGAATGCGCATTATCCACATGAGTGTTCACACCCACGGTGGGTGTTAAAACGTGACCTGCCCGAGATTGCATAGCGATTCTCAGCTTTCTGTCAGTAATCGTAAGTGTAGAGTTAGGTTAACCAGTAAACTGCCCATTCTCAGAGAACTGAGCAATTCAAGAACTGACACGTTTCCTAGTTAATAATGTTAGGCTAACCAGCAAACTGCCCCTTCTAAGAAATTTGAGCAATTCAGAACTGGCACGTTTCCTGGTTAATAAGTTAGCTTAACCAATAAACTACAAGGGTCCTGAGAGATTTGTAAATCCTAAGACTACGTTTCCTGGTTAATAAAAAACATAAGTACTGATTGCTAGGCAGAGAGAGAGAAATGACACGTTTGATGCTCCACCTTGATTGCTTTTGCAGGTGCAGCTGGCGGGTGCAGCACTGTCATGAAGTTCAGCTGATCGTCCCCGACGCATGCTGCCGCCTCTTCTCTTCTGCCTCATTGTCATTATTTACTATTGATTTGCAGTATGTAATTTTACACATAGGTACAGTTACACCACAACTGTCACACCAACACTATGTATTACATACATCACGCTACATAACAATTAGTTGTTAATGTAAATGTAGCAAACTTTTCGCTCAGTTTGACCTGAGAACAGGATTTTTCACCGTTGTCACGGAGTTTTTTCCTCAAGTTTGCTTCTATTAACGTAAATACGAAGTTTTTTCGCTCACTGGCGACTGTGACTTTCTCCTGTAGCAGGATAGCACAAACACACCACAGTGTGAATATTGTGTGACTGAGTTAGGATTTATATGTATGTAAATTGATTTTTTTTTTGTGAAGGAAAAAAAATAATAATTTTGATGGGGCTTAATGTCACGAGTTGGCACTTTTTCTATCTAAATAAACTCGTGACATTGAACTTTGGTGGGAAACCGCGAATTCTAGTGAATTCCCATAAGTATCACTCAGTCAACCGCCATGTATTCACCCAATCGGGAGTGTTTTCAGGACATTTTTCACTGTGTCATAAGTGATTGTCCTTGCGCGCGACATTAACACTTGCGCTGAGTGATTTGTTGTGGGCACATATCACTTACAATTTTTTCATTGGCAGTTACTAGGCGTGCACGCACCTCAGCCCTCACCTCGCTTGTTTGAATTCAGTTAGGATTGAAGCGCCGTGAGACCAGGTCGTTCTTCAGTGGGTTCCTGAAGTCTCCACTCAGTGTGATCCGGCGAGAGGTTCAGCGTGTGTGGCAGCGTCCTTCCTCAGCAACGACGCCCAGTTCATCCCACTTAGCCCACTTTTCTGACCAGTATTTTCCTTTCGTTTTTCCTAGGCTTAAGAGTTTAGCTTTTGAGTAAGCGAGTGAGTGTGTTCTCCTTATTTTGAATTCATCTTGAAACATTTAACGTAAATTTATTTCATTGTAATCAATAAATTTACTGTTTCATTCCTTGAGCTTAATGTAATGTAAACTCGTGTTTTATTTCTCCATATTAAGCTTATTTTAGTTATAGCTCCTACTTTGCATAAACGCTTTGCATTATTCATAACTGGTACTTGGGCCAGTCCTTTGTATTAACTTAAATCCGTTGTGCAACTTGGAGTTAATGCACCAGCAAGAACCTGTTTATCATTCATAGCATTAGTTATTGATTGTCAGGGGTGGAGTCACTTTCTCCAGAGGTTAACAGTACCAATAAACAGCACGTGTGAGTAATTAGTCTCTGCTGTGTACAGTTGAGAAAGTTTATAAATTCTGGTCGTTAGAGAATCGGCGAAGTAAGCCGGAATAAAGTAATCATTGCTTGATTTTCACATCAGTTCTTTGTCCCTGTTCTCAAGTAACATTATTGAATATTATTCTTTAATATTGTATATTCTTACAAAACCCCGTGACAGGGATAGGCCCTTTTCCAGAGTCGGACACATTAAAATTATATGTATATATATATATATATATATATATATATATATATATATATATATATATATATATACTGTATATATAATGGAGATCATAGAGACGCTGCTGGAGTAACTTGCCGAACTTTTTGATCGGATTAGATGGTATGCCATCCGGGCCAGGGTTTTTGTTATCTTTAACAGACTGGATGGCATGAACAGTTTCTGCATGTGTAGGTGAGACATCAGGTATGCTGCTTGAGAAGCATTAGGGATGTTATCAAGGATATTGTTCTCCACCGGGATTCTTCTATTTAATAAGGTATTAAAATGATGTTCTCATCTTTCTAGGATTGATTTCATGTCTTTATGGAAATCTCCTTCGGCTGCTTGAATAGAGGCTATGATGTATTTGGCTAGCCCATGGATGTTTTTTATGGATTTGTAGAACCCATGTTGGTCAATAATATCAGCCAGTATTTGCAGTTCTTTTGCTTCCTCAGTCCACCGTTTGTTCTTCATGTCACGCAGTTTTCTCTGTGTTTCACTGATGAGTTTCTGGAATACAGTTTTTAGGATTAAGGAGCTAGAATGGGCCAACTGCCTGTTATGTGCTCTATTCTTCACTGAGAGAAGTTATGTATGCCCTCATCATTATCATCAAACCAGTCATTATGACAGCGAGTAGAGTAGCCTCGGGTTTCTTCTGCAGTGCTATGGAGCAGTGTCTTAATGTTCAGCCACTCCGGTCTGTTGCATTGTTGTTTAGGTCAAGAGGTGGGCATTGAGAAGGCTTGTCTATAATAGTGCTATAGAACGTGTTACAAGTTTCCACATCTTTTAAAACAGGAAAATTGAGCTACTTCGAGGATAGTCTACAGTGCATTTAACGAGTTGCATATTGGTGAATATAAGGTTATGGTTTCTTGAGCACTCAACACCTCTCATACCTCGAGAATAAGAAATCCTCTATGGTCTTACTGCCTTGCAATGAAATAGTTAATTATGTGCCAATGTCTAGATCGTGGGTGTATCCATGTGGTCTTGTGCTTATTCATCAGTTGGAAAATGGTGTTGGTGATGACCAGATTGTGTTCTGAGCATAAGGAGAGCAGTCTAAGGCCATTGTCGTCCATGTTCCAAACACCGAGGTGGCTTGTAATACCTGGCTGGAGGTGATTACCTTTTCCTACTCTGGTAGCATCCACAGAGTCATAAAGGGAATCTTTGATGGTGTCCCCAGGGACAAGCGTTGGGGCATAGGCACTGATGAGTGTTGCATACTGGCCTTTAGGGAGGGGTATGTGCCAGGACGTCAGCCTCTCTGATATACCCAAAGGTGATTTTTGAATGTGTTTTCTTTTTTTGATGTAAGAAAGAAGGAACCAAAGGCCAGTGGCCCACAAACCGTTCCTTCCAAGAAAAAAAAACAATACAAAAGAGAGCCAAATTCAAGATCCATTCATTCCGAGATGCCTGGACATACTGCGTTCGAAAGACTAGAGATCATAGGAAATAGGAAATACTGACAAAGGGAGACAGTTCCAGGGCTGACCTGTTGCATACATGAAGGACTGGGAATAATGGTTAATTCTTCCATTAGTTAGTAGGACAGAAAAGGGATGAGAGTTTGTTGTGAGAAGGGTGCTACGCGCCCGTCGTAGAGGTGGAGGGATGCAAGCAGACAGTTCAGAGGAGCACTGACCACTGAACTAGCGATAAAAAAGAGATAAAGATGCAACAGTGCAGCAAAGAGACAGAGGTTGAAGGAAGCCAGTAAGAGAAGGAGAGTTGGTGAGACGAAAAGCCTTTGACTCCGCCATATTGAGAAGAGCTGTATGTGGGGAGCCTCCCCACACACGAGAGATGTAGTCTACACAGGGGCGAATAAAACCCGTGTATAAAGTCAACAACTGTCCAGGGGTAAAGCAGGTACGGAGTCGGCTTAGCACACCTAATCTCTTGGAAGCAGATTTTACAAGAGATGCAATATGATTTTTCCAAGATTAGTCCCGAGTGAATGAAACCCCAAGCATGTTCAAGGATGATGCAGGGTTGAGCTGGATATTATTGATCATTAGTGGGTACTCCTGTGGAAGATTATGTCTGGTTGATGGGTGAGTTTTTGATGCATTAAAAACAACAAGATTATATTTACCCCAGTCAGAGATACGAGCCAAGTCGACATTAGGTGTGCCATAGCCTCATCCCTTGTATGTTGAAGTAACTGCTGAGATGGACGTTGTCGGAACCGAATGGAAAGGTGAAGGGTGGAATCATCAGTGTACGAGTGGATAGGGTAGATGTACAGCTTAGAAGGTCATTGATGAATAAAAGGAAGAGAGTCGGCGATAGGCCAGAGCCCTGAGGAACAGCACTGTTGATAGATCTAGGAGAAGAATGATGGCCCCCTACAACAGCGGCTATAGAACGACCAGAAAGGAAGCTACAGATGAAGGCACAGGTAGAAGGATAGAAACCGTAAGAGGGTAGTTTGGAAATTAAAGAAATTATGCCAGACTCGATGAAAAGCCTTTGAGATGTCAAGTGCGATTGTAATGGTATGAATTTTTATGTATACATCACCTGTGTATTATGCTAGTCTCTTTAGTGAATATCTCACAACTAACTCCAGTGTATTGTTATAGAATTTTAATTATGACTCATTGTTATGACACCAGAGTAATATTACGATGATTCCGATCCCACAAAATTTTAATGTCACTACAATCTCTCCTCTTGCAATTATTTCTTACATCACCGCTTAGCGTTGGAGTGTAAATCACCAGGATGCACACTGAATTTAAAGTTGAGATTATAATGGTGTCAGTTGGTAATTGGCATTTAGTGACTGGTTAGGTTTCTATGCCGGTTCTAGTTGTCGTTGTTCAATTCAAGGTTGTATTAGAATTTATGGAGGATGGGAGGTGTGGTAGCTTGATATTCTTTATGGCTAGTCGTCACTGTATTGACCTTGAGCATAACACTTTTAACTTACCAACGTCACTGCCATTAAATTATCGAGCCTATTTTTAGTGTAAACTCAAAAACCAACTGGAGTATTTTAATCCCCTTACTCCGAAATAGATACCAATGAATTACCCGACTTATGTCCAAACTGTAGGATCAGATTTCATACTGAATGGGTTAGCATGAATTTAGGTAGGCTTAGGTTGTTGAGTTGTTATTCCCCTTTAGTGCGCCCTTGCGGGCTGCCCAGTACATAGCTATCAAAGAAGGATAGTTGGAAACCCGAATCTAAAGAGTATTACACTGATTTTAACAGTGGTGGGCAGCGCAAACAAAGAAGGACCTTGCGCAAGTGCAATGCGCAATGCACAGTTCACTACCTTGGAGAAGTGCAAGTGCGGAATCTGACAAATATTTAGCTTGGCAATGTCGCAAAGCGCAGGCACAAACCATTTGGATATATTTGTGGGAATTTCTGTAAAATACTGAGATAATTACATAAAATAGCATACTCATTTACTTTTATTTATTATTTTCTATTATTTGTAATTTGTACAAGTGCACAATCCAATATTAGCTTGCGCAATGTCACTATGCGCTAGGACAAACCATTTGCATATATTTGTGGGAATTATTGTAAAATATTGAGATATATAGATAAATTAGCATACATACTTTTATTTATTATTATTCTATCTATTGCCAGATACCTTAATTCCGTAATGGGTGGCCACTGGCCACAAACAAGCAACGAATCACCTCCACGTCCCCTGTCCCCCGCCATCTCACTGCCCTGCTCCCAGCTCACACCCCCCTCTCTCATATACTTCCCCACTCTATCCCTCCATCTTATCCTTGGCCTCCCCCTCCCTCTCCCCCCCTCCACTTCACTCACATACACTCTCCTTGTTAGTCTCTCACTCTCCATCCTCTCCATATGACCAAACCACCCCGGTGTGTTTCTCCTAACTCTCCCCATCACATCCACATCCACACCACAAAAATCATTCATTTCCTCATTTGTCAGTCTGTCCTTCCATGTAACTCCACAGGCTCCTCTCAAATAACTCACTTCCACTGCTCTTATTCTTGACTTCTGTCCCCCCCAAAAGGTCAAAGCTTCATTCCCATACGTTAGAGTTTGTATCACAATACTGTCACGTAGTAACTTTTTCACTCGTGGAAATTCAAACAGAGGAGTGAGCGGGCTGTGAAGTGGAGGGGCAGGGAAACAAAGGCTGTGATGTTGCCAGTTTTACTTTTCTCTGCATGTGTAATTCCTTACAAAAATCATTAAAATATTTTATTTAAATCATCCACAGCCAAATAATTTATTTGGCTGTGGATATTTGATATATATAATATGTTTTAATGATTTTTGTAAGGAATTGCATATGCTATTCTTCATAAATAATGTATTTTTATTTATTATTATTTACTAATAATAATAATTTAAAAAATATTAAAATACATTATCTCTGTCGAAGCATTTTAAGAAATGCTACTACCCTCCGTCCTTCCCGTCTCCTCCCAGCAGAACCCTCGCAACCCACCCGAGCCCCCCCCCCATCCCTTGTCCAGATATACGGGAAGCTCCCACGATCACGTGTCCCTTGGATTGCGCAATGCACAATCCACACGACAGGTGTGCAAGGCAGGCGCACAAGCACAATATTGCACATGGTCTCATGTGGTGCACAGTGCACAAAGATATTCACCGGAGAACAACGGTGCGCAATTGCGCTTTGCACAAGTGTTTGCGCACCTGCCCAGCATTTGATTTTAATCATACCCAGAATTAGATGAATGCTTAAATCCATAGACTCACTTCCCTAGTTAATATTGTTCTAATAACACTTGAAACAGAAAGACCATACAAGTTATGATTGGAATTGTTCTCCTTGGTCACTGAGGGACTCGAGGAGGGACGATACTAAAACATTTTAAGGATCACTTACTCAGTAATACATCCTGCACTCTTCTCCAACAATAACACTTTCCCTTCAATGGTGAGACTTAACCATAACACTCTGCTCAATTAATGGTAAGACTCAAAATGACCTAACTTAATACTTCACATCTTCCGAGAATTAAATTACCATTTTTGACTAATGAAATACACTTCGATTACATTATTTCCCTCGTGGCTTATAATACAGAAAACTCCCCAACTTAGATTAAGGTACAGTTATTTAGATTTTTGCCTAACACAATGAATGGGGGGGGGAGTGTATGGTATGTAAGTGTGGTGACACATTTGGCAGATTACGACTTGATTTGATGCTAAAACCTGTGGATCAGACGAAAAGCAGTGGTTGAATCACGCAAGAACTTTGCTATTGAACACACTATCAATCACTTTATTCTCTTTAACTTTCAGTGTGGAAACAATGGAAGGGGGAATTAGGAGGCTTTAACACTATCCTGTGGATCAGATGAAATGCCAGTGCTGGGCAGGTGAGCAAACACTTGCGCAAAGCACAATTGCGCACCGTTTTGCTCCGTTGAATATTGTTTGTGCAATGTGCACCTCACGAGACCATGCTCAATATTGCACTTTCGCACATGAAAAGGCAGGTGCACAAGCGCAAATTTAGTTGTGCTTGCACAACTATATTTGTGCTTGTGCACCTGCCTTGCGCACCTGTCCTGTGGATTGCGCACTGCACAATCTAAGGGACACGTGGTCTTGGGAACTTCCCATATGTCTGGAAAAGGGATGGGGGAGGCTCGGGTGGGTCATGAGGGCTTTGGGGAGGCAGGAGGGATGGAGGGTAATAGCATTTCTTAAAATGCTTCAGCAGAGATAATGTATTCTAATATTGTTTTAAATTATTATAATTAGTAAATAATAAATTAAAAATACATTATTTATTAAGATTAGTATATGCAATTCCTTACAAGAATCATTAAAACATTATTTAAATCAAATAACCACAGCCAAATACTTAATTAGGCTGTGGATATTTGATTTAAATAATATGTTTTAATGATCTTTGTAAGGAATTACATATGCTGTTGTATATCTATATTGAATTATTAAATAAAACTTCTTGCGAAAATGCTGATCAAAATAAAACTGGCAATATCATAGCCTTTGTTTCCCTGTCCCTCCACTCCGCAAGTGAAAAAGTTAGGCCTACTACATGACAGTATTTTGATACCAACTCTAATGTACGGTATGGAAGTGAAGCTTTGACCTTGATGTAAAGACACAAGTCAAGAGTGAGAGCTGTGAAAATAAAAGTTATTTGAGAGGAGCATGTGCAGTTACACGGAGTGACAGACTGACAAATGAGGAAGTGAAGGATCATTGTGGTGTGGATATGGATGTGATAGGAAGCGTTAGGAAAAACACACTGAGGTGGTTTGGTCATATGGAGAGGATGGAGAGTGAGAGACTAACAAGGAGTGTATGTGAATGAGGTGGAGGTGGGGAGAGGGAGGGGAAGGCCAAGGATGAGATGGAGGGATGGAGTGGAGAAGTATATGAGAGAGGGGGGGAGGAGCTTGGAGCAGGGCAGTGAAATGGCGGGGGACAGAGTGACATGGAGGCGATTTGTTGCTTGTTTGTGGCCAATGGCCATCCCTTACTGGATTAACGCGTCTGGTAATAGATAGATAGATAGATAGAATAATAATAAATATAAGTAAGTAATTTATTTAAATAGCTCAATATTTTACAGTAATTCCCACAAATATATCCAAATGGTCTGCGCTAGAACTTGGCGACATTGCACAAGCTAAATATTAGATTGCGCACTTGCACAAATTACAATTAATAGAAAATAATGCTGTAATAATAAATAAAAGTAAGTAAGTATGCTATTTTATTTGAATATCAATATTTTACAGTACTTCCCACAAATATATGCAAATGGTTTGCGCTTGCACTTTGCGACATTGCGCAAGCTCAATATTTGTCAGATTGCGCACTTGCGATTGCGCAAGGTAGTGAACTGTGGATTGCGCACTCCACTTGCGCAAGGTCCTTTTTCGTTTGCGCTGCCCACCACTGCAAAATGCAGTGGTTGAGTCACGCAGCCATGACTCACCCATGCCTGATATAACCTCGGATACCCAGTTTGATTGCATTCGAGGATGTTAACTTCCAGTTATAGCTTTCACGTTAACAAGTATGTCTAGCATCACTCATTTGGGAATTGACTTCTTTAGAGCTTATCGTATCTCACAAAGCTTACACAACGATGGGGAAAACTTCAGTAGTATCGATAATGATCACATCACTTAATATCAAGTCTTCGTAACGATGTTCGGATGCTATTTATCAGTTAGCTCAGCGTGGGAATGTACAACGATCAATATTTCGAGGTAACTATATATAGAATATTATGGACTGTTTGTCCCCCTTCTGGCACTTTGTAAATTAGCATTTCTAACACTAAAATGGATTGAGATCGAAAGATATCTTTAAATTTACTCAATTAAGAGGCTATGAAGACTAAGCCAATTTAAATGTTCACCAAACTCCACTACCTGCATGTTTTATGGAGGGGAGGAGGGAGTGTGGTCGGCTGATGCAATATTTAATGCGAATACCATATTACAAAGATGTTCACTTCTAACTTATCTCTACGATGCAAAAATCACTCTTATATTATACTTATAGTACACTTATACTAGATTATAATCATTCACACTTATACTAAATTGTTCTTAATTACCAAATTACAACTATCTTACATCTTAACCTTACTTACTGGCACTACGTGGGTCTTTCCTCCGGGAAACAAATTTTCATCATCGGAGTCTTTTCAACACAATCACTAATACACGTTCCAAGGATACGTGTGTGGACAGGTCAGACTTACCGACTTGACTGCGAGTCCCCTTTTAAACACACCTTACTCTGACACTCTCCCCATGATAAGTGGCACCTGTCGGTCCACATAATACACCGCGAACCCCAGGGGGTCGCTACACGTCACTAATGAATTTACTACACAAATAATATATATTCAGTGGAGAAGAGACACCCCACTTAACCTCCTGCCTGAGTAACGGCATAGTCAACCAGCTGGGTGGACTAGTACTCTCGTTGCCAAGATCGTCCCAGGGCGCTTCCCATTCACACTCGCTGTCACTCAGTCTCATTCACACTTTTTCCATTCGATATTTTCGTTTCCAGTCTTCCATCTAGTGACTGATGAGCTCTTGACAGGTCCTAAAGTAGCGAGCACACTCTAGGCCGCGTCAACTGTAATGTAAGGGGTAGGCATGCTCAGCCCCTCGAAGTAAAGTTCTCGTAGTATCCCCACTGAACTGGGCTTAGCCCATCTCAACCTCTTTCTCTCTCCCTGAAACTATAGCTCTTCACAGTCAATTGTCAGCCAGTCCAACCTGCACACACTTCCTTATCCATTCCATAAACCGTTACACTCTTTAGCCCTCAGAGATTTATCAACATTCCTCAATGAGTCGGCGAGGAGGCCATTTTTCACAGGGCGGTAATTGTTCATCTACCGGGTCAGGCGTAAAGGCATTTTCTAGGGGTTCCAACAGCCACTCTTCACTACCATGATAAGGTTTCACTTACCCAGCAGCTCTCTGTATTCGTTTTCCAGTAATGACATTATCCACTATACATACACTGCTGTCCAACAACACTTCCCCTACACGATAGGGACCATCCCACTTCACATTTAACTTCTGACATGTACCTGGCACCACTTGTTCCTTTTTGACCTACACCAAGCTCCTCACACCGACAGTCTGATTCTTCCTTCTCGTATTTGCTATGTCTCAGTACCGGCATGCCATCTTCTGGTGGGTTTCCCTGATGAGAGTGTGCGCAGTGACCAACTCGTCTTCTTCGCCATCGATCAAAGGAAGTTGTGCATTCACCAGTCTGGGACGATGGCGGGAGAAGAATGCGAAGTATGGCTGCCGTCCCGTTGGGGTGTGAATAGCCTGATTCATGACAATCTGACATGGTTGGAGCAGTTGGGGCCAACGAAGGGGGTGTCCTTGACATAAGACAGAGAGGACTGACTTGAGGGTATGGTGCATCCTCTCTGTGATACTGTTGCCTTGAGGATTGTAAGGGGTCGTGTAGTATAAGGTGATTTGATGTTGCTGGCAGAATTTCTGGAAGTCTCTACTGGTGAATTCACCTCCATTATCCAGGACAATACTGTGAGGTGATCCGTAATCTGCCACGTATTGCCAAAGTTTGTCTGTTATGTGTATAGAGTGTTTGGTCTTTAGGGGGAAGAACCTAACAAAGCGACTGTAATGGTCTATTACTGTAAGGACATATCGGTAACCCTGAATTCCAGCAACCATATCAGTAAGATCTATTCCAATCCTCTCCAATGGCTTATTCACTGGAGGCAGTTCTTTCCACTGTTGCTGCAGTCCAGTGTTCCCTTTGAATCTTTGACAAGTAATGCACTTTTTAACATATTCACATACATCAACCTTGAGTTTCTGCCAATAGTATAACTCCTCTGCCTTCTTAACAGTTTTCTTTTGCCCGAGATGACCTGACAATTGATGTGTGTGTTGGAGCACTTGTTTAACTAACTCACGCCTGACTATGAGAGTGTAATGCAAGCTTCCATCTGCCTTCTCTCACACAAAATATAGAACTTCATCTACGAGAGCAAACTGATCTAAAGTAGCTTTGGGCAGTCGTCTGGTCGGAACTGCTTCACCCTGAAGATATTGTGCTAGTTTTTCCCACATGGGTTCATCTCTTTGGAGGGCCTTCATTTGTTCTTGATCTAATCCGAGCCAGGTGGCTTCAGGTGGACGGACTACTACTCAAACTGGGCATGACAGCTGGGCTGCTACAAAGCTGTTCTTACCTTTGAGGTACTGGATGTTATAATTATGCTCTTGCATTTCTAATATCCACCAGTTCATTCGAGATGATTTAGTCTTCCGTTTACTAGTGAGAGATTGGTGGTAAGTTATTACAGTGAAACAGGCATCCCACAGACAATGATGGAAATTACGACACGCAAGAACTACAGCTAGGGCCTCTTTATCTGTCACTGAATATCGAGTCTCACGGGTTCAACTTTTTAGAAAAATACCCGACTGGTTTGTTAGTCCCGTTTGATTGAATCTGACTCAGGACTCCGCCAACGTGGGTGTTACTGGCGTCAGTGGTGATAATGAATGGTTGTTCTATCTGAGCTTTAACCAAACCAATACAGAGGTATTGATGAGACAAGACTTTAGATGTTCAAAGGCTTTCTGACATTCATCCATCCAGATAAATGTTATTCGATATTTACTTAGGTTGGTGAGAGGCACAGCAATTCTAGCAAAGGAGGGGGTATGCTTTCTATAGAAATCACACATACCTAGGAAACGACGTACTTCTTTCACTGTAGTGGGTGCTTTCATCTTCGCAATCACCTCTACGTTCTTCGGGCAGGTTTACTTCCGTCCGCTGAGATTTTGTGACCCAGAAAGGTAACCTCTCCAAGACCAAACATGTACTTACTAAGGTTCAGTTTTATGCCATTCTCAGTGAGTAGTTGGAAAAGTTGCCTCAGGCAATCTAGTAAAGCAGGAAAGTCATGAGCCCAAAGAATCAAGTCATCCAAGTAATTTCTGACCCATCCTTTCTGTAGGAGTGGTGTAAGAACTGAAGCCATCTGCCTGGAAAAGATCGCAGGGGAGCAGTTAAGTCCAAATGGGAGCCGTCCGAATCTATACAAAGTAACTCCATCGCTGAAAGTAGTAAGGTCATGGCTCTCTTCATCTAGCATGATTTGGATGTAAGCTTCGTGCATGTCAAGGGTGACATAGTATTGATGACTGGCTACTTGTTCCACTAATTCTTCCAACCGAGGAAGAGGATAAATGTCAGTGGCGAGATGTTTGTTGACATGTCGGTAGTCTAAGCACATCCGTTTACTCCCACTGGGTTTATTTAATAGTACTATAGGTGATAACCAGGCTGCTGTGGATCGTTCTATGATCTCCCGATCTTCCATGTCTTGGAGCATGTCCGAAATAATCTGCATGGCCTGTTCAGGGTAACAGTACATTGGTCCACGACTGGTCTGGGGATCAGCCACCTTAATATGTGTGGGAGGGCCACTGATAGTCCCTAACTCCTTCTCATCAAGGACGAAAAGGGGGTCATGACTGAGGATTAACTGTGGCACATCTTTATGCTGAACCTTGGTGAGATGTTGCCACTTTTACCTCTTGATGAGTTCTTTTAACCTCTGTTCACGTGTCCCACTCTCTCGTGCTTGGTCATTTTGCAGCAGCAGTTCTTTATGGATTTGGGTGGTGGTGTTAATTTTGCAGGGAGGGTTGTCAATTTTCTCATAAGACCCAACAATCATGCCCTTCTTATATGACTTTTCCTGATTAGTGGCATTAGTGAGCGGTAGGTAGATGGTGTTTTCTGAACTTACTTGGACTAGATAGGGGTGACTGTTATGACTGAATTTGGCTTGCGGGAGAAAAATCAAGTTAGTACCTGGGTCTTCTCTTACATGGACGGACACAAAGTTGGACTGTTAAGGACAAAGCTTTTCCACCATAAGGAGATTGATTTGAGTGAAAAGTTGCAATGGATTCCTGACCACTACAGGATTCACCTTTACTCTTTCGACTTTGTTCTTCTGGCGAGAAATGTGATTTACTACATAAGAGGCGCCTCCCCATTCCATGACCCTCCTTTCACCATTCCAAATAAGGGGGGCTTGACTCAGTACATCACACCCATGGAGTAGGTCAGCACTGATGTACGAGTTAGGTACTACCAGGAACCATAAATTGTTTTTACATCACTGACCCCAATATCAGTCCACAGCATTCCTAAAATTCTCAAAGGTGCACCTGTGACTCCTTGTAGTCGAGGAGGGTTTCACCGTGAATTTATTTCTCCTTCTATTCGCTTGGCAGTCGATTCCTTTATTAGCGTGTAACTGCTGCCTGTATCAATTAGTGTCGCTACCACCTTTCCATTGGCAATGATACTAATGGTGGGAGAGGTATGACCATCGGCTAGTCATATTCTCGGACTAGGGTCCTGGGAGATGTTTGTGTTGGAATTAGCCTGGGTTGAGGCTTCCTGCTTACGTCCAGGGCACCCGCGGTTTCCCCAACGACATCCGGGTCTTCAACAGTCAAAACAGTGACTGGGTGGGAGTTTCTGCCAGCACTCTTGTAGAGTGTGGGACTTTGCTAGGCAGTGACTACAGTATTTTCGACAGGGGGTTCCCTAATCACTCACCTGCCTCTTACTCATGCACTCTAGGTTTGTTTTCATTTCCCGCACTTGGGCTCTCTGTTCTTCCATTTCATTCTTAGTTTCCACCATACTCATATTACTGGCCAGGCCTTCAGGAATGGAGGTGGTGGAACGTGTGCTGGCTTTTACTCTGTTATTACTATCCTTCACAGGTACTGCGTTGATTTGAGGGATCTGTCTCTCTTCCAGTAACTGTCATTCATGTTCAATACGGTCAAGGAATTTGTGCAATGGGTACTCATCATCTAGAAAACCCTCCGGTTTCTCTTGTGAAGCAGCCTGTAAGCCATACCACAGCTTCTTCTTTATTCGTCGGTCTCGATTAGGAAATTTCTCATTAGGGAACTTTGATTCGATTATTGTGTGTTGACAAATGAACCTGTGGCTGAAAGCCTGGGGTGATTCTCCCAAATCATAGTTCATCGCCTCCAACTCCTGCCATTCATGATCGATGCTAACTTCTATTGCAAACTTTGTTCTAAGGAGATGTTTAAGTGTTAGCCAGGAGTCTGCTCGATGGTTTCTTTGTTGGTTGTGTATAAATATGGCTAACTCCGAACCGACCCTACACTTAGCGATTTGCATGCGGGTGGAATCATTTGGGTCACATTGTTCCACGAGTTCGAAGAACATTTCTAATCCGGCCATTGCATTGGGTCCTTGCAACTGGTGGAGTTCCAGGATTGGAACATCCCAGGGCCTAGTGTGAACCTTCTCCTTCAATCTCGTGAATGAGTGAGGGGTTGAATGTGATGGTTGAAAAGGGTTGGCAGGGAGTAGTGGGGGCTTCATCTCTTCTAGCTCTCTCGCTATTCTGTCCCTCACCGATCGCTCATCCTCCCTTTCCTTGGACTTAGGTCTACAACTGGCAGTACCGTGCCTATTCATAACAAAAAGAGGAAGGGAGGATCCACCTTCGACAATAGGGGGTATTCAGTGCTCCCTACAACTTCGTTACATGAATCTTTCGTCATTTATGGCTTATGCCCATTCACTTTCAGTCTCTGCGTCCTGCCTCGCCGCATGTCCCCTAATTACAGTCAGCAATTTATCCTCCACCCTGCTCATACAATGATCTGAGGAAAATGATTTTGCCATCGCTCCAGGGGCTCGATATACTCTTAGTTCTACACCCGAGGTCTCCAACGATCGAAGAATCTGGCTACGGCCTACTAGAGATGCTTATAGCATGTTACCTGGGACTGTTAACCATATAAGATAAGGCGGGCCTCTAGTGCACTTTGGTTATGGAGAATATTATCCCACCGCTGCCACCATCGTAATGGTATGAAGTTTTGTGTATATGTCACCTGTGTATTGTCCTAGTCTTTTTAGTAAGTATCTCACCACTAACTCCAGAGTTTTGATATAGAATTTTAATTATGTCTCACTGTTATGACACCAGAGTAATGTTAAAATGATTCTGATCCCACAAAACTTTTATGTCACTACAATCTCTCCTTTTGCAACGATTTCTTATATCACCACTTAGCCTTGGAGTGTAAATCACCAGGATGCACATTGAATTTAAAGTAGAGATTATAATGGTGTCAGTTGGTAATGGGCATTTAGTAACTGGTGAGGCTTCTATGCCGGTTCTAGTTGTCCTTGTTCAATTCCAGGTTTGTATTAGAATTTATGGAGGATGGGAGGTGTGGCAGTGCGATATTCTTTATGGCTAGCCGTCATTGTATTAACCTTGAGCATAACACTTTTAACTTACCAATGTGGCTGCCATTAAATTAGCGAGCCTGTTTTTAGTGTAAACTCAAAAACCAACTGGGGTGTTTTGATCGCCTTACTCCGAAATAGATACCAATGAATTACCAGACTTATGTCCAAACTGTAGGATCAAATTTCATACTGAGTGGGTTAGCGTGAATTTAGGTAGGCTTAGGTTCTTGAGCTGTTATTCCCCTTTAGTACACCTTGCGGGCCGCCCCGTACATAGCCATCAAAGAAGGGTGGTTGGAAACCCGAATCTAAAGAGTATTACATTGGTTTTAATCATACCCAGAATTAGTTGAATGTTTAATTCCATAGACTCACTTCCCTAGTTGACATTGTTCTAAGGACACTTGAAACAGAAAGACCATATGAGTTTTGATTGGACATCGTTCTCCTTGGTCACTAAGGGACTCGAGGAGGGACGATACTAAAACAATATAAAGACCACTTACTCAATAATACATCCTGCACCCCCCTCCAACAATAACACTTTCTCTTCAGTGGTGAGATTTAACCATAACACTCTGCTCAATTAACCCCTTAAGTCCTAATCGCATCAATTGATGCGATCTGAGTTTTATGCCAAAATGCCTAATCGCATCAATTGAATGTGGCCTGTAAAAAACTGCGGAGAGCTTGCTCCACCCCGATTATGACATACATGGCTTCAGGCCAATGAGAACTCGCCCCTGATGTGGCGTGAGGGGGGATCAGACCAATCCGGGCCGTGGGGGGCACCCCCCTCTCGGCCGCCTCCATACCATCCTCTACTCCACTCCCTCACGCCCTCCTTGTCCCCCATCACTCTCCCTCCCCTCCACGCAACTGCATCTCTCCTCCCGCAACAACTTGCATCCCTTCCCACCCTCTCTTGCCCCCTCTCTCCTCCCTGCTAGCCCCCCCCAACCCCACCCCATATCTCCCTCTTTGTCCCTCACTACCCTTCTAACCCCCAACAGGCCCCCGAGTGTCAGGGCTGATGTACGTACCTGTTTCATATTATTTCTACTTCTTCCCAAATTTTTACATCTCATTCTGTTCATTTCTCACTTCGTACCTACCAGTTTTTGTACGTATGTAGTTGAAGAATGCCATATGTTATACTACATATGACGCATCTTATTATTATTATTTTTTTTTCATTCTCCCTACCTGCCCAGATTAGAACCTCTGAGTAGTGTCGTCTGTGTTAGTTTCGAAAGACTATGAGGCCTTGGAGGGCTACTCCCCGCACCTGTTTCATCTCCCCACAGATACAAACACACCTGTTTTCATGGCTGGTGTGATAAATTCCAATGAAATGGAGAGTTTCCACAAGAGAATTTGGTTGTTGCCGAAACTGTAAAGATAGGTGTGATGAAGTGTAATGATAATGTGATAATTGTAACGGTGTGATATATGTGTAACGGAAAGCTGAGACAGTAAAAAGAGAAATCAGAAACAAATTATTGCTTTTTTTCTGTTCTTTTGCATGCATTTATAGCATTATTCAACTTTATTTTGATGTCCTTGATGGTTATAAACATTTATATGCGTTTGTGTTAGTTTTGGACTGACTATGAGGCCTTGAAGGGCTACTCCCCACACCCATTTTATGTCCCCACACCTACATAAACACCTGTTTTTATGGCTGGTATGACACATCCCATTGAAATGGAGGGTTTCCACAAGAGAATTTGGTTGTTGCCAAAATTTTTCTCACCAATTACCACCAAGGCCTTGTAGGCCTACTCGCCACACTAGTTATTTCCCCACACCTACATACACACCTGATTTCATGGTAGATGTTACAGAACACAATGAAGCACTTTCTTTTCATGCGAAAAGCTGGTTATTTCTAACCCCAGTACCTATAGGCCTACTCTCCACAGCCTACTTTATCTCCCCACAGTTTAGTAATCTCCCCACACCAGCATACACCTGTTTTCATGGATGGTGTTACGAAACACTTTGAAATGACCTGTTTCAATAAGAAAATAGGTAGTTATCAAAATTTTCATGTTTTCGATTGTTTTTGAGAGGTAACTATCATAAACTTTTTTTTAACTTTGACGCGCGATTGTGCGGTAACCATTAGGCCTACAGGGGTACAGATTGCATTGTCAGGTGTGAAAATTCGTCCTCTTTGGCCAGAACACAGTCAATTTGCCCTTGGTGAAAGTCACCATACCATCCCCCATTTGTGGTTGTGGGAGGTACCCTGCCTGAAACAATTGCGGTCTTAAGGGGTCAATGGTAAGACCCAAAATGACCTAATTTAATATTTCACATCTTCCAAGAATTAGATTACCATTTTTGACTAATGAAATACACTTAAATTACATTATTTCCCTTGTGACTTATAAAACAGAAAACTCCCCAACTTAGGTTAACGTACAATTATTTAGATTTTTGCCTAACACAATGAATAGGGGGGGTGTATGGTATGTAAGTGTGGTGACCCATTTGGCAGATTATGACTTGATTTGATGTTAAAATCTGTGGATCAGATGAAAAGCAATGGTTGAGTCACGCAAGAACTTTGCTATTGAACACACTATCAATCACTTTATTCTCTTTAACTTTCAGTGTGGAAACAATGGAAGGGGGAATTATGAGGCTTTAACGCGAGGCGTCCCATCGACGTATGGGTACATTGCAACGTTTTGTCACAGCTAGTCCCATAGACTTACCAGTACGTCATGCAGTTGCAAGGTTCATCATTTGCACAATTTTCAATTTTTGCATTTGATTTTTGGTACGTATACACGGGATACCTTCCCCTACAAGATGCCAGGCAGCGACAATGCCTTACCCAGTATGACCTCCCCCCCCTGCATGCATTGTCTTGGCAATTCATCTGTTATCAGTGACCTGGCCAATAAAGACATTCAGGGCCAGAGTGATTCCCCAATCGATGACAATGTGGAGGACAAAATAGAGGAAGAAACAGTCAGAAAAGATGATCAGGTAATGTCGCCAAAAAAGGTCAGGTATGTTGATGTGTTAGTGAGTGAAACAATGCTCATATTGCCTATATTCCTGTGTGAAAACCAATATACTCTCGTACTACATATAAATTCGTACCAAATAAATAAATAAATACCGTTTATGAGTGGTGTGGAATAGTTACCCTCCCATACAACTCGTTTTCTTTGGAGCCAGCCTGATAGAAAACCCAGTAAGGTAAGGAGTACTGCTAGCTGTATCGAGTATTTTAAACCTCAGGTGAGCGATTTCTCAATGAATTTTCGATGTTTCTCACCAAAAGTGGAGGTTTGAGGCATAAAAAAAAAAATTATCCAAAATTAGTCGGGATTGGGGGGAGTCAGTGGTGGAAAATTGGTCGGGACGGGGTGGGTTAACACTAACCTGTGGATCAGAAAGCAGTGGTTGAGTCACGCAAGAACTTTGCTATTGAAGACACTAGTAGTCACTCTATTCTCCATAACTTTCGGTGTAGGAACAATGGAAGGGGGAATTATGAGGCTTTAACACTAACCTGTGGATCAGACGAAAAGCAATGGTTGAGTCATGCAGTCACAACTCGCCCACGCCTTATATAACCTCAGATACCTGGTTCGATTGCATTCGAGGATGTTAAATTCCGGTTATAGCTTTCACGTTAACAAGTATGTCTAGCATCACTTATTTGGGAATTGACTTCTTTAGAGCTTATCGTATCTCACAAAGATTACACGACGATGGGAAAAATTTGAGTAGTATTGATAATGATCACATCACTCAATATCAAGTCTTCATGATGATGTTCGGATGCTATTTGTCAGTTACCTCAGCAAGGGAATGTACAACAATCAATATTTCGAGGTAACTATAAATAGAATATTATGGACTGTTTGTCCCCCTTCTGGCACTTTGTCAATTAGCATTTCTAACACTAAAATGGATTGAGATCAAAAGATATCTTTGAATTTACTCATTTAAGAGACTATGATGACTAAGCCAATTTAAATGTTCACCAAACTCCCCTACCCACGTGTCTTATTGAGGGGAGGAGGGAGTGTGGTTGGCTGATGCAATACTTAATGCGAATTACATAATACATAGAGGTTCACTTCTAACTTATCTCTACGATGCAAAAATCACTCTTATATTATACTTATAATACACTTATACTAGATTAAAATCATTCACACTTATACTAAATTTTTCTTAATTACTAAATTACAGCTATCTTACATACAAGTTATACTTATATTACATCTTAACCTAACTTATTGGCACTACACAATGGCAAAGCTTTCGCCACCGAAAGGAGGATGACCAGCAGTCTGAAAGGTAGGTGAGAAGATTGCCAGTGGAGTATCCCTGATGGAACCCATAATGACGATCAGAAAGAAAGCTGTGATAGGAAAGATGCTTTAAAATTTTTCTGTTAAGATTTGACTCGAAAACTTTTGAGACCCAGGATGTTAAAGCCATTGTAGGATAGTTTGAGGGTTGGGAATGGTCACCCTTCTTTGGGACTGGCTGAATGAGAGCAAACTTCCAGCAAGAAGGAAAGGTACAAGTTGACAGATACAGGCGAAAGTGTTTACCTAGGAAGCGTGTAAGCACAGAAGCACAGTTCTTGAGGACAGCAGGAGGGACTCCATCAGGCCCATATGCCTTGTTAGTATTAAGGCCAGTGATAGCAGAAAATTCATCAGCTGAAGAAATTTTAATGTCTGCCATGAGGAAGTCAGAGGGGGAAGGCGATGGAGGAACAGCACCGGAGTCGTCTAAGGTGGAATTGGAAGAGAAAGTCTGAGCGAAGAGATCTGCTTTATCAGTAGAAGAAATAGCTACAGAGCCAGCAGAATAGGAAAGAGGAGGGAAGGATGATGAGGCAAAGTAAGAGGGGTTTGGGGGAAGGTGCCAGAAGGAGTGGGAAGAATTCGAGTTAAAGAGTTGAGAGCATTTAGTAGGGATGAAATTATTTTTAGCAGACTACAAATTTAGCACGATTCCAGGCAGAAACATAAGCAAGATGTGATTCAGGGGTGGGTTGGCTCCGGTACCTTTTATAGGCCCTCTCCTTGTTGTGGACAGCATTAGAACAAGCATGATTAAACCACGGCATTCTTGCATTAGTCAAAGGATATGAGAAGGGAATTTATGCTTTCATGCCCGAGAGAATACCTCTGTAATGCGCAATGCACACTCAGATGGCTCCCGGGCATGGAAACAATAATCATTCCATGGAAAATCAAAGAAGCACTGCCTCCCAATCAGTAGCTCCAAAGTGCCACAGTCGACGTTCTTTGGAGGGTCCGCAGGCCATACCGGAGCAATAGGACAGGTCAAGGTAATTAGGTTGTAATCGGAGGAACCCAACGGAGAGGAAAGATTAACAGTGTAAGCAGAAGGATTAGTTGTAAGAAAGAGGTCACTTATGTTGGAGCTCTCTCCAAGGTGGTCAGGGATATGGGTAGGGTGCTATACAAGCTGCTCTAGGTCATTAAGGATAGAAAAGATGTAGACTTGTTCACCAGGTGGATCAGTGAAAGGAGAAAAGAGCCAAAGGTGGTGGTGAACATTGAAATCTCCTAGAATGGAGATTTCAGAGAAAGGGGAAATAGATAGAATGTGTTCCATCGTAGAAGTAAGATAGTCAAAGAATTTTTGATAGTCAGTAGAATTAGGAGATAAGTAAACAGTGCAGATATATTTAGTTAGAAAATGACAAGAAAGCCGAAGCCAAAGAGTAGAGAATTCAGAAGAATCACGTTCAGGAAGACAAGAGCAAAATAAGTAGTTGCATACATAAACACAAAAACCACCTTTGGCTCTGAAATGAATATAGAGAAGGTAGGAGGAAACAGAATAGCGTTTGCTGTCAGTTGCTTCAGACTACTGAGACAATACCATGGTTTCTTCTTACATTGTCTGGGTATTCCCCCCAGAAATAGGTATACCCTTCTCCAGCTTCTATTAGGTTGCTCTTCCCTGAAAGGCGAGTCTCAGACAAGGCAGCAATATTAATGTTATACCATCTCAGTTCATAGGCAATAAAGGCAGTTCTGTTGCATGGTCATGTGTCTTGGTCAGTATCAAGCAAGGTTTGTATATTCCAGGTAGCAAGAGTCAGATGGATTCTTTTTGTTTTT
Source organism: Coenobita brevimanus (assembly GCF_032717465.1). Taxonomy (NCBI): domain Eukaryota; kingdom Metazoa; phylum Arthropoda; class Malacostraca; order Decapoda; family Coenobitidae; genus Coenobita; species Coenobita brevimanus. Next base: position 27,585,838 of record NC_136978.1, read on the forward strand.
CGATCACAGTGTGGGAAGCCTTGACAGACGCGGTTATCTGCCCAAGTGATGCAGAGCAGCAAATGTTGAGGTTACCTTTTCAATAACCTTCCCTGTCATGGAAAAGCAGTTGGGCATCCGTTTCCAGCTGGTTAGTTACACTGGATACCGCCAAAGGCATGGCTTGCCCCTACGCCATCATGCCCACTGGGCTAGTGCTGCTCATGTGCAGGACCCGAGCTTGCGACTTCCAGCCATATCATGACCTGTCACCGTCACCCTATCCTGTCGCCACAGGTCTTGATTTTGGTGAATGGATGAAATGGGAGGTGAACATAGCAGTGGGCTTGTGCAATGAATGGATTTGGTGTGATGTTAAGAATGCACAGTCCTTACCACAATATGGCTTGGCCCCTCTCAGCCTGTGATGGTGGCATGAATATTCATGATGAAGAAGGTTGCACGAATCTGCCGGAAGTTCTGTCTGTGAAGCCTCACCTTCCATGGAACTTCACTCACGCATTATTCTTTCAGGGTTTACTCCTGTAGCCTTAACCCATTTAAAGGCAACCTACAAGGCAGTGAGGCTGGGAACTCTTAGTCTGACCCCTCACTGATGGCCCCTCAAGCATGAATAACCCTGTCCTCTTGTTGAGTCTGGGGGGATCTCCCCTCGCTAGCACAGCCCACCAGATTTACGGGGTATGCAACTCCCCCATCTATTCAGCTTTTGCAGACTAACGCACTGTATTTGTGCCAACTTGTTTACTACCGATGACCGCAAATGACTTCCAACCGGTAACTAAAAATGACCTCGGAGGTCAACCTCACATAGCCATGTCTGAACTGAAGGTCAAGTGAGTTTCCATGCCAAAAATTAGGCTGCAGGGCAACCCGGTGTTGCCTGGGCCAAAAAAGGCAAACACTCTACTGGTGACCTCAAATTGACCCAGATCTGAATTTTGACCTCCCTACAACCATCCTTGGGTCACCGAGATTCAGAACATATAGGTCTGGGGGGTCTCTGTCCCTTGGTTTGGGCGTGATTGAAGGACCAACAAACAAATAAACAATGTGGCTCTTACATATATATATATATATATATATATATATATATATATATATATATATATATATATATATATATATATATTACTTATGTGTCCGACTCTGGGCAAAGGCTTCAGGGCCTATATCTTGGGGACAGTGACCTATTCCAAGGCCCAGTAGTTCTCCTACACCTTCACATGTCACCACTTCAGCGCTAACACCCACCATCCATATTGAATACATGCTAGGGCTGTCTCATACAGGTCTGGTGTATTGGTATTAGCAGGGGTATTATTGCGACATGTCAGCGGGTCATCTGGTAGATCAGGAAAGTCTGTTTTTAGGAAAATCAAATTGTTAAACTGTTCCCCGCCCCAGGCGGGATTCGATCCTGGGTCCATTAGGACTGCAGGCCGCATCTCTACCGATGCAGCCACCGCCTCCCCATATATATATCCTTCAGTCCATATCCCCTCTGGCCGTTTTCCTCACAGAACCACACACCTCACCCTCTACTGATACATCCCTATTTTGTTTTCCCGGTTACCATCTCCTCACAAACTTCCATGACAAGGGCGGCACCTGTTGTTATATCAAATCCTAATGTGCACTTGACACAGTTATAACCTTCACTTCATCCAGTTTTGATTACTCATTGTATGAACCAAATTGTCAAAATATTACCAAATATATCTGCATAGTCTATCGTTCCCCCAGTGCTTCTTTGAAACCCAGTGTATTTGATTCAATATACACACAGTTGAGTAACCTTAACCATGCCCTTAGCACCGAAATTACCATTTTGGGTGATTTTAACATACATAATGTTGAATGGTTATTGCATTCTGCCAGGACTGGTGACGCTGGTCTAGAGTGCGAGCTGTTTGCAGAATCATTTAATCTCACCCAGCTGGTAAAGCAACCAACAGAATACCTGATAATCCTGACCATAATGCCCATCTCTTGGATTTTTTCCTGACAAATAATCCAGATCAATACAAGATAGAGGTACTGTCAACACTTGCATCCTCTGACCACAATCTCATCAAAGCCTCATTAGTTAATCCCCCCACACCTCCCCATTCTGAACCCATCAGGGTGACCTGATGGCACTTTGACAGGGCAAACTGGGATGGATTTAGAAATTATCTTGCTGACATTCCATGGCAGTCTTTCTTCTCTAGTGATCCCAGTTCTACCCAGTCTCACATTAGTGACTTAACACTAGCTGGTATGGATTTATTCATACCAAGTCAACAGTTCACTAAAAGATCGAACTCTCCAAAATGGTTTGATGGAATCTGTGCCAGAGCAACAGCCCAAAAGTCATTAGCATATAACTCTTTCTTAAAATCAAAAACATCTGAATCACTCTTTCAGTTTAAAATCACTAGAAATCATGAAAAAACTGTAATAAATCTAGGTAAATCAAACTTTCTTCAAAAGCAAGCATCAAAACTGCTTAACAACCCTAATGACAATAGAATGTTCTGGTCAGCTCTTAATTCTTTCAGTAATAACTTTAACAAATCATCATCCATTCGCCCACTAAAATCTTCAGATGGCAATATTACAGATGACCCACGTGCGAAAGCAAATATTTTTGCCAGTACATTTACCAGAAATTCTACCGTAGACAATGCCAGCCTGAACGTCCCAGTAGTAGAACTTGACTCTCCTGAAATTGTTCCATTTAAAATACAGTCAAGATACGTAAAATCTATCCTAGACAATTTACCCACCAACAAAGCTCCAGGCCCAGATGGAATTCCGCCAATGGGGTGCTTTGCGGGTGGAAGACAATTGACAATCGTCATGGTCGAGCCTGCCACAGACGTCGTAGGACACGCATGCTCATGAATCATATGCTGCATTTGTTTGTGTGCACTTGTGATAGGATTAATGTCATTCCTACTTACAAAACCACTTACACTCTCCAATGAATACACACAACAAGAGCTTATTCATTTGTATGAGTCATACAAAAAGGTAAAAATATTCTAATCTGGCAAGTCTAGCAACTAGTCAGCTCATTCATCCCTTATAATTTAATGTTTTCTATGTTAATTCTTTAGAAATGAGTAGATTTGTATCTCTTAATATATTGTTTCAATGAGGAAAGTCATATTTTCCTCCTCTGAGACGATTTACTAACTTAAATTTATTAATGCCTAAATTCGCCTTCAGTCAACGATTTCGACAAACCGTCCCAAATCCAGGAACGGTCAACAGTCATTTTTTGCCTGCTCGTGAGAGAGGTCGGAAGGCTGGACTGAAGTCGAGAGGACGCACGCTGAGAATCAGGACCGTACTGTTGTGTTCCCCTGTGCATCAATAGGGGTGGCCATCAATTTCCTCAGATTATGAATGATGAAATTACAAAATAAACAATTTGGATAATATAGTATCATACAGTATGTATATATTTCTCAAAGTGGCTAATCAATCCAGAATAGAATATATTCTCTATAATAAGTATATATATATATATATATATATATATATATATATATATATATATATATATATATATATATATATATATATATATATATATATATATATATATAAATATGTGGTTTTCACTTTCACTCACAAAGTACACACTGCTTCCTACCCAGATGACTTAACACTCCCACACACACTTCATGACTGGTGTACTACAAAAAGACTCAGAATGGCCTCTTTTATGGTAGAACACAGTCATAACTCACACCTCACTATCAACAACATCCCTCTTGTCCCACATGCACACAAAATCTTTGGTGAAATGAAAGCACAGTAACAGAAGAATTTGGTAATATCTTGCAGCATAGAGCAGTTGGTTAGAAGCTGATCTGTAAAAATATTTATCTAAGACAGCCTTTCTGAAATTATATTGATGTCCTCAGATGTGAATATTACAAAATCTTGGGTGCCGCAATATTAGTAAACAAAAGCAGAGTCTATCTTGTCCCTGGGACTGTACCTTCAATGCGCATGCGCCACTTGGATATTTGGGATGTTACGAGCGTCGTACCGATTTTTTACTTAT
>NC_136978.1:27594900-27685591 GCF_032717465.1 Coenobita brevimanus
CCTCCCTTTCCTTGGGGGAAGCAGCCTAGGTATATATATATATATATATATATATATATATATATATATATATATATATATATATATATGTGTGTGTGTGTGTGTGTGTGTGTGTGTGGTGCTGTGTTAGAAAATTATAGGCATGGCAGTTTTAGTTGTGTTAGTGAGTTTGTGGCAGCTACAGGTCTAACGTGCATGCATGACTGTAATTGTCTATAGAATATTGTGCTTGTGAACAAAACAGTCGTTAAAAAGAGCATTTGAAGAAAAGGGTGCGAAAAATAAAGATCCATTCATTTCCAGGTGCCTGGAAACAGAATCATTAAAGGACTTATGGTTGTAGGCAAGGTAAAGACAGACTAACGGAGCAAGATCCTCAACTGAAATTTTGTATTCAGGAAGGACTGAGTATACTAAGTAACTCCAGCAATAAAGATCTTGACAAAAAATGGGAAGGAATGTGAAAAATGAGAGCTACTACATGTCCGACATGACTAAATATATATATATATATATATATAGATATATGGGGGGCGCTCACCATCCACTCAATCTATGTAGTGCTGCTCTTGGGTGTCTGACCTTTCTTCTCCTTCATCCTTCTTTCCTTCTATCCTCTTTTGACTTTCTTTCCTTCATTCTTTCCTCGTCTTTCTACTTACGGGTGACTTTACGCTCCCTCTTCTGTCTTGTTTTCCTTCATTCTTTTCTTTTCCTTTTGCCTGTGGGTGATTCTACAATGAGTGACAAGCCAAATGGTTTCCTGTACACCAGGAAACCACTTACTGCGCTGGGTGGCAACAATATAACTAAATTTTGGCACCTGCTGGTTTAGTGGATACTTATGGATCTCCAATCGGATTGAGCCGGTGAAGGTTTATATCCAAGGGTTGTTCGGGTTTATTGCTCTCGTAGTGCCACTCAGGGATAAGTGAGACTGGTCATTCTCATCTTAAATGTCAGGACCTACTTGCCTAGCCCCGGGCTCCTACGCTCCTCATGGGGCAACATAGGATTGGATGATGAATAAATGAATGAATGATGTATATAGATAGATAGATAGAGAGATAGATGATAGATAGATTGATTGATTGATAGATAAAAGGATAGATACAGTATATATATATATATATATATATATATATATATATATATATATATATATATATATATATATATATATATATATATATATATATATATATATGTGTGTGTGTGTGTGTGTGTGCAGAGAGAGACAGACAGGCAGACAGACAGACAGATTGACAGAGACAGAACACACTTGGTAGTTTCTATTATATCACATGATCGTAACTCTGTGTTTTGAATTTTTAATGTGAAAATCAAGTGGAAAAGTGAAGCTGAACAGTGGAAATATCAAGAAATTAGTGGATCGGGATGCTCTTACCTGCCAAAAAGGAACTTTAATATAAAGGTGAAGCCTGAGGAATCAAGTCCAAATGAGGGCATAAATGGCCTAATGAAGTTTGTAAGAGAGGCATAGGGTTCCCTAAGGGTAACAATTTTGGGAACAATATATTGCAGCAGTATGATTCTACAAGGCCATTCTCGAGAATTATAATACTGGGAAATATCTGCCTGAATATATGTTACAGCCACTGAGGAAGAAAGGTTTGAAGAAAAAAAAATCTATTCAAATGCCCCAGGCTAGTATGGATTTTTAAGATTTGTACAAAACTTGTTAGAAACCCAATGAACTGTTTAGGTCCATGATCAAGGTTTCACCAATATCTCGAAATGAAGAACCTGAGAAGAACAAAATATTATTGCAGTGATGCGTCCGTGATGGACACCACACTGGTAATAAAAAGGAATATTATGAGGAAAGAAGAACTGGATCTTAGGATCTTCTCGTTAAGATATGCCCAAAGACTTTGCACTCCAAGAGATTAAATCGTCGAGGCCTGGAAAGTCTGTATCATTTATTTTTGTAACTTCCTAATGATTTTATTTTGCTTAGACCTGACTTGTATTAAACGGGTTAGGCACAGCCTTTTATCCCTTCAGTAACCTAAACTAAATAACTCTTCTGTGAGTGACAAAAATATTCTAAAAATGAGGTTACGAAGGTTTCAGGATCTAGAGTAGTTTAACAGTTAGACGTTTGCGAACGATAGTCTTTCTTTGGGATAAGCTGAACGGTAGTTCTGTAATATTAGTAGAATAGTAATGTCATGATGGTAGTGCTATTGTTGTCATGAAAGAAGCGGTAACAGCATGGGAAGAGAGCCAATTATATACCGTAAGTCGAAGGGGATTATACACACAAAAGATTAATTAGCCCAAATAACGACGAGCGCCCGAATGAATGGCGCGATAGTATAGCGTGAGTGAAGGGACAATACCAGTGCTCACAAAAGAATGTGGTAGCCTACATAACGCCGAACTCCCTGTGATGAAATGCTAGGTGTGCGGGAATGGATAATAGCATCCACACGCGGATGATAAACAAAACAAAATCGTTACAGTTTTCGCAGCATGTTACGGTAGAGGAAGGGTGTGGTGCTCCTGTAAAGGGATCTTCGTATACTATAATAATTAATATATAAAAATTGAATTGCACTTTTTATATATTCCACACTACTAATATCATGCCTCAATCTGTCATTCAATTCATCCATATTTATCTACAAATCTATATATCACGTTGCTTTACAGTAGCATTTTATCCCACACATTTTTCTTCATGGCTAATGAAAAATTCCCCTCCCCCCTTATTTATTTTACGAGCGAGAGAGGCAGTTTTCTATCGGTTTATGGATGGAAAATTACAATGTCTGGCCCAGCCCGGCCAGACCGTCGGGCTTTTCAAAGGCTAATGACCTTTAACCTAACAAAGCGAGAGCAGTAATTTAGTTTTCTCCTAAAACCAGGTTAGTCATTTCTGTTCTGTATTTCATGGTTCATAACACATTTTTTGCACTATATCAGTGTACAATTTCCAATAATAAAAAAATTGTTCTCGTTCATTGGTGATACGCGAAAACGCACTTTATACTAGTAAGATTTATTGTACCCTGACACATGCAGGGAGTATTATATTTTACTCGCCGTCAGTGTGTGTGTGTGTGTGTGTGTGTGTGTGTGTGTGTGTGTGTGTGTGTGTGTGTGTGTGTGTGTACAAAATAACCCAAGCAACTTTTATCCGATTTTAGCCAGGCTTCATGCTAGACTTTCAAGGCTTTGCATAAACCTGTACAAAGAAAAAGAGGTAGGTCAAAATGTAACCCAGCAAAGTCAGTTTGAATAGTTTTAATGCAATTGAGACCAAACCTGGGAGAAGGGAGAAGGAGGACACCAAATTTTGAGAACAAAGGCGTAGGTCACAGGGAGGATCAAAGTCCGACTCGTGTGTCTCGTGTGAACAAAATAACCAACACCGTTTCGTTTTTCTCTGAATCGTACTTGGAATGTGGGGTATCACATAAGTGGTCAATGTATTGTTTTTCAAAACAGCAGGTCAAACGTCAAAATCACATGGTAAGTACCGGCTATGCAGTTTTTATGCTCCTAATACCAAACTTGATAGAAGGGTTTTTGGTGAGGGAACGATGAAGAGAATTGATTCTGAAAACAGTTAGAGGTCAAGGTCACGGGGAAATGTCTTATTTGCATCACGTTTGGTGGAGGGGTTTACCATATACACAAGGGGTTGACCTCTCATTATTCAGTGCAACATATCAAAGGTCAAGGCCACACATAAAGGCCATAAACACACACCAAATTAAAGTTAAACAGTTTTTACGTGCTTTAGACCAAATTTTGTCGAATGGTTCATGCTCAATCAAGGCAAAAAAGATTTAAATTTAAGAACAATCAGCCAAAGGTCAAGGTCAGAGTGGAAGATTATATATCAAGGCTACTTGGCAAATTCAGCTCGAAATTGTTTTGATATTTGCATCAAACTAGACGGAAGGTATTTTTTTTTTTAAATGTCGCTGTCTCTGAGCATAGACTTCAGTCTGTTCCCAAGGTCTAGTAGTCCTCATACATACACTATACCTCCACATGTCACCACTTTGGCACTAATACCCACCGTCCATATTGAATATGTGCTAGGGCTGTCTCATACAGGACTGATGTATTGGTAGATTGGTAGATCAGTGAAGTCCGCTTTAACCCGCCCCATCCCGGCCACTTTTCGACCACTGGTACCCCCCAATCCCGGGCATTTTTCGACCTTTTTTTTTTTTGCTTAAACTTTCGCTTTTGGTGAGAAACATCGAAAATTCATAGAGAAATCGCTCACCTGAGGTTTAAAATACTCATTACAGGTAGGAGAGCCTCCTTACCTTACTGGGTTTTCTATCAGGCTGGCACCAAAGAAAACGAGTTCTATGGGAGGATAACTATTTCACACCACTCATAAACGGTATTTATTTATTTACTGTTACGAATTTATATGTAGTACAAGAGTATATTGGTTTTCAAGCAGTAATATAGGCATTATAAGCATTGTTTCACTCACTAATACCTGACCTTTTTTTGCCACATTACCTGATCATCATTTCTAACTGTTTCTTCCTCTAATGCTATGTAAAGTTTGTCCTCCACATTGTCATTGATTGGGGAATCACTCTGGCCCTGAATTTCGTACCGTTGCATGACAAGGCTATACCGGCCAGGTCACTGATAACAGGTGAATTGCTGAGAAAAGGGCCTGCGGGGGGGGGGGAGGAGGTCATGCTGGATAAGGCATTGTCTCTGCCTGGCATCTTGTTGAGGAAGGTGTCCCGTGTATACGTACCAAAAATGACTCGCGAAAATTGAAAATTGTGGAAATTATGAACCTTGCAATTGCAGGATGTTGAAGTACGTCCTCGGGATTAGCTGTGACAAAACGTGAGGACGTGGAAGTACGTCCTCGGGACGGCGCGGGTTAATGAATTTCAAATCCTTAAACTGTTCCCTTCCCAGTTTCATGAAGACTGGTGTGATTTGAATTTCAGGATCAGTAGCTGAATGTTAGGTCCCAGAACAAAGGAAAATACTAGGCCTAAAGACCAGTAGGTGGGACCAATTTTCCACTCTGAGTCCTCCTTCAGGTTCATAGTTTTTCTAATTCACTTGTCTATTTATTAATTATCCAGGGTCTGTACGTAAAATTAAAGTTCATTAACCCAGCTAAGCCCAACTACTAAAAAAGAATATTTAAAACTGATTGAGACATAAAAATATTTTCTTAGCATCTAAATTGAGAGTTTTCTTGATTTTTAAAAAATCACTAATATTACCACGTACAAATTAGCATGAATATGTAGTCGTTGGGCCCAGGGCACTTAAAGGGGTGAATTCATTCATACTGATGCAAATATTATTTTAATTTTTAAAAATTAGATTAGTGTTTTTTTTTAACCAAGACTAAGGCAGTGGTACTCATGTAACAAGAGAGACAAACATTGAAGATTATTTTTTTTTTTTTACTTGTTTATTTGTCATTTAATGGCAGCATTGCTTATCCAGTCTAAAATATTTCCTCTTATTTCAAACTAATCGAGTGCTCTTCATAGTAAAAAGCATTATAACATGAAACTCAGGCTTCATTGAAGATGACTGATTTAAAATTATTTATAAACTTATTTTATTCTTTCGGATTCTGGCACTATTATTAATAATCTGTATATATATATATATATATATATATATATATATATATATATATATATATATATATATATATATATATATATATATGGAGTCTCTGTGGTACAGTGGTAAAGTGTGGGTTTTTGTACACTGAAGAACGAGGGTTAGTGCCCCGCCAGGGTAATAAACTTTGGGAGCGCTCTTCTGGCCACATACTGCATTGGTGGACATCAGGGGTGCTGTGGTTGAACCAGTGTCGCATACTATAAAGTGTGCTTGCACCCAGTCGGCTTGTGCGGGCCGATTACACTTGGTTCACAGACTACACACATCCCAAGCCACTCCAACACTACAATACACCTACAAGCACTTCTCACCCTACATACAATCTCTACCAAGCAGCCTAAGCCACTTGGTAGAGGTACATAGGCTGTATCGTCCCCGCTTGGGTTGGGATAGTCCAGTCCCACAGTGAACACACAAACGGCTGATGAGATGAGATGATAAATATACATGATGATAATATACCGGTATATATATATATATATATATATATATATATATATATATTACCCCTGGGGGTAGTTTTTTTTTCAAGAATACTCCCCCAGTATCCCTGCTTGTGGTACAAGGCGACTAAAAGGGTTGGCGGAGGGTTAGTGTCCCTCCCCGGAAAACAACTAACAAAAAGGACGAACAAGAAGCCTTGGACAAGGACTGACCAAAAGATGACGACCAAGGACCGGACAAAGGGCATGGTAATCGCAACATGGAATGTAAGAGGTGCGAATGATGAGGTGAAAGAGAGAGAGATTGTCCAGGTGCTTGAGGGTGCAAAAGTTGATGTATGTGGAGTAACTGAAACTAAATGGAGAGGTGAGAGTGTAGGAGAATCGGGGTATGGATGGGGTATATATGCACGAGTAGGTGAGAATGAGAGGGCAAACGAAGGAGTCTATAGTTGTGAGTAAAAGATGGAAGAAGAACATAAGAGAGTATGGATCAGTTGGGTCAAGGATTGTGTGGGTAAGATTGAAAGTTGGAATACAAATGTGGGCTATTGTTTGCATGTATGCGCCAACGCAAGATCGTGCTAGAAGAGTGAGAGAAGAGTTCTGGACAAATGTAGAAGTGTGCATGGAAAAGTCTGGAAGGAATGAGAGAGTGTTTTTGATCGGTGATATGAATGGTAAAGTAGGGAATGTGAAGGTGGATGGAATAGTTGGTGAGTTGGGTGAGCCTGCTGAGATAGATGAGAATGGCCGTGCGTTAGTGGATATTTGTGCTGGGAGGGGGTTGGTGATAGCCAATACCCTCTTCAGCCATAAAATGATCCACATGTATACATGGCGAGTGATGAGAAGGGTGGGTGGTGAACTGTATAAAAGGAAGGCAATGACTGATTATGTGTGTGTGGATGAAAGGATGCGAAGATGTGTAATGGATGCAAGAGCTTATAGAGGTTGGGGGAGTGGACTTTCTGACCACTACTTGGTGGTGGCCAGAATCAAGATCCAAATTAGATGGAGAAATAGAAGAGAAGAACGGGAAGAAGGAGTATTTGCAGGGAAAGTGGAAAGGTCACAAGAGGAGGAGAAAAAGGCAGAATATAAGATAGAAGTGGAGGAACGATTGGGCAAATATGAATTGGAGCAGAGGGGGGACGTGGAAGGTGTGTGCAGGATATTCACAGAAGAAATATGTGCAGCATGTGATGTGGTGTGTGGGATGAAGAGAAGACGGAGGGGGGTGCAAGGAACAGCGTGGTGGAATGAAGAGGTGAGACAGGCTGTGGCACAAAAGACGAAAGCATACAATGAATGGATGAGAAATAGGGGCGTGGAAGAAGTTGAGAGGTGGAAGAGAGAGTTATAAGTAGAAAGAAAGAGATGAAAAGATTAGTAAGAGAGAGTAAGAAGAGAGTGGATGAGGAATTTGGAAGGAATTTGAGTGTAAAGTGGAGGGACTGTAAGAAAATGTTCCGGAAAGAGGTGAAGAGAGTAAGACAGGGTGGAAGTGAAGTTAGCAGGGGAGTGAAAAATAAAAAAATAATGGTAGCTTACTAGTGGAGAAGGGAGAAAGAGTGAGCAGATGGGGAGAACACTATGGGGAATTGTTGAACATAGAAGATGAAAGTAATGCGAGTATAAGTGTCTGGGGAATGGCTGGAGAAGGAGCGAGGTGAGAAGACAGGAAGAAATCAGTACGATAGAAGTTGTGGATGCAATGAAGAAAGTTAAATTGGGGAAAGCCCCAGGAATTGATGGAATGTGTGATGAAATGCTGAAGCATGGGGGAGAGATAGTAGTAGAATGGATGTGGAAGATGTGCAGATTGGCCTGGGAGGAAGGTAGAGTTCCGAAGGACTGGACGTCAGGTATAATTATTCCCTTGTACAAAGGAAAAAGGGATAAAGAAGTGTGTGGTAATCATAGGGGCATTTGTCTTCTTAGTATAATAGGAAAAGTGTATGGTAGGATACTTATTGACAGAGTTAGAGAAAGAACAGAGGAAATAGTTGGAGAAGATCAGGGAGGTTTTAGGAAGGGAAGAGGTTGTGTAGATCAGATATTCATTCTTAAATCTTTAGTGAAAAAGTTTCTAGAGAAGGGAAAGAAGTTGTGTGTGGCTTTCCTGGATTTAGAGAGAGCATATGACAGGATGGATAGACAAGGATTGTGGAAAGTATTAAGAATATATGGAGTATATGGGAAGTTGTTGAATGCTGTGAAGAGTATGTATGGTGGTGCTAAGACTGCAGTGCGTGTGGATGGTGAACTGAGTGAATTTTTCTCTTTGAAGGTTGGGTTGAAACAGGGATGTGTCATGTCTCCATGGTTGTTCAATCTGTACATGGATGGGATAATAAAAGAGATTTAGGGTAGGGTAGTGAATGTTGGAGTGGCCCTGGTCAGAGAGGGTAGTGTTTGGAAAGGCCCTGTACTGTTGTTTGCAGATGATACTGTGTTGTTGAGTGAAGACGAAGGGGAGCTGCAAGGCTTGGTGGATGAGTTTGGGAGAGTGTGTAAGAAACGGAATCTAAAAGTGAATGTAGGGAAGAGTAAAGTGATGGTCATTGAGAGAGATGAAGTCAGTGAATGTACAACGAGGTTAGATGGTGAGGAATTGGAAAATGTGAGTACGTTTAAGTACTTGGGTAGTGTGATGAGTAAGGATGGAGGTTTGGAGGATGAAGTGCTTGAAAGGGTACAGCAGGGAAGAAAGGTTGCTGTTGCCTTGAAAGCAGTGATAAGAAACAGGGAAGTGAGCATAGAAGTGAACAAGTTACTACATGACAGTATTGTGATACCAACTCTAACGTATGGAAGTGAAGCTTGGACGTTGTTGGAAGGGCACAAGTCAAGAGTGAGTGCAGTGGAAATGAGTTATTTAAGAGGAGCCTGTGGAGTCACATGGAGAGACAGGCTGACAAATGAGGATATAAAGGAGCGTTGTGGTGTGGATGTGGATGTGATAGGAAGCGTTATGAGGAACACACCGAGGTGGTTTAGCCATGTGGAGAGGATGGAGGGTGAAAGACTGACAAAGAGAGTGTATGTGAGTGAGGTGGAGAGGGGTTGAGGGAGGGGGAGGCCGAGGATGAGATGGAGAGATGAGGTGGAAAGGTATATGAGAGAGGGGTGTGTGAGTTGGGAGCAGGGCAGTGAAATGGCAGGGGACAGGGCGACTTGGAGGCGATTTGTTTGTGGTCACCCCGAACGGGATTGAGGCGTCTGGCAATAAATAGATAGAATAGATAACTGCTTCATAATTATGTTAAAGGTTCTTATTTTTTATTTTTTGTTTTATTTTATTTTATTTTATTTTATTTTATAATATTTTGTTTGCATCTTGTACCTTGTTTGGCGCATATGTCGCTGGCAGTTTCCCCACCATTTTTGAGCCTGGTAGACGGAGTCGTTGGTCATTATTTTCGTACGAAATGTATCTGTGTGCGTCTGTTTGTGTCGAAAACTCAAATCTCAGCAAGTATTGATTGTAGAAGGAAAAGTTATTACTAATTTTTTTTTTTTTTTTTTTTTTGTCAGGTAGATGAAGTTGATGGACATTATTTTTGTACGAAATGTATGTGTCTGTCTGTGTTGAATACTCGAATCTCAGAAAATATTGATTGCAGAAGGAAAAATTATTAATAAAAGTTGTTTAAAGTCACAACTTGAGTTCACATGTCGCTCAACCAGCATTGGGAGTCATCCAGGATGGATCCATAATAGTCAAGTTTTCATCTAACAGTATTATTACAGTCTACCTGACTCACAGGTGACCCGTAGTCTTGTTTTTATTTAAAAATCAACCATGTCGGCAAATATTCTGCGGGATTTTAACAGAGGTCTGTTCTCTCTTAATTAATACGAAAATATCTAAATTGGGCCCTGTATATCAAGTCTGCCGATACTGTAGTACGGTTCAACAAATAAGAAAGTACTATTTAACCCCATCACTTTAATGGGGCTTTATTGTAGTATATTCTTGCAATATCCAGGAAATATTGTCAGCTTAACGGAGTAGTTTCGAATGGGAGACGTTAGATATTGGCTTCATTATTGCCGGACGCTCGAATGGTTCGGCCTAGAAAAGTCAGCTATTGAACAGCTTCCTTACCGGCTTTGAAAGTAGCCCTCAGCAGTCTCCATAGCCTCTAGGACAGACAGATGTGTTCCTTTGACCGGGCAGTATGATTCTCAGGGACTTAAGTTATACTCAGAAAAGATTCTTGATTTTGTTATAAATAGTTGAATTCTCTGACAAGTCAAATTTCTTAGCCTTTCATGACTTAAAATCGATATTTATAAAGATTGCATCATAATTTACTTCAGTTATGTTCTTTAATAATATTAACCTGGGAATTTAGAAAAAAATATGTGTAAGACTTAATATAATTAAAGAAAGATAATCTGAAACTTGCCTCTTTAGGATATATTTAGAGCCTCGAAGGCCTACAAGAGAGCAGCTTGGCTATACTAATGCCATTCCAAAACTGAATTATTTCGTCCGGAAGTTGAACTAATAATTAAAAACCACGTCTCTGGGTTCGACTGCTAACGGGAAATTCATGTAGAATAGAAACTTCACGTTTGTAGTATGTTCACAAGAAGTTAGATTTTTTTTTTTAAGTTTCATCGAGACCTCCATAAGATTCATTGATATCTGCATTGTTGATAAGTCAGCTTGTATTAACATAACTAGCTGCATGATAAACATTGTGCTTTGTTAGTACTGGGGAGTGTTGCTAACAAATGACGCTGTATTTAGAACGTAATATTCTGTTAGATATTACGTAATTAATATGAATAACCATCTGTTCATGTGTATTAGATGTCCTCATTACGGTAACAAAGAGGACAGGACAGGACAGGTGTGAATATAAATAGCAGTGCTGG
The DNA here is from genome assembly GCF_032717465.1 of Coenobita brevimanus. NCBI lineage: Eukaryota > Metazoa > Arthropoda > Malacostraca > Decapoda > Coenobitidae > Coenobita > Coenobita brevimanus. The sequence goes on from NC_136978.1 coordinate 27,605,910, forward strand.
CCAGTAGGGTGTCGACACAAGGTGTTCAGTATCCGCCTGGTTGGTTCCGAGGCACGCTGTGGCGATATGAGGGTGGTCCTCATATTACTATTGGCTTCGGCCACACTCGGTGAAGTAAGAATTATTATTATTGTTATTATTATCATCATCATCATCAATATTATTATTATTATTATTATTATTATCAATCCCGCGATGCAGGGTGGTATAATTTTGGGCAATGCGCTCTGTACTGCAGCGCTAGACTCAGGCTGTGTGTGTGTCATTCACCGTCATTCACCGGGTCGGTCAGGATCACTTGATGGTCGTTATCGTCAGCTTTTACCCTCCCGGAAGGGAGCTGAGAGCTCATATAGTCCGATCTAAGGGCAAGGCTGTGACCTTCACACACGCACACACCCGTCCCCTTGCTCAAGGGGGACAGTGACCACCCACTTCGTCAGTGAAACTTTTCACAACCTGAGCGAGGCGCGAACTCCCGTCTACCAGATGGCAAGCTAGAACGTTACCACTGCACCAGCGAGCGGTGTGTGTGTGTGTGTGTGTGTGTGTGTGTGTGTGTGTGTGTGTGTTTCTTTAACTCTTAGGCTAATTGATGAATTCAAATGAAGCTTCCAAGGTGAGTTTGTCGGGTTCCAGGGAAAGTTTTCCACTGTAAACAATTTTCCAAATATGCTTTTAGGGGCATAGTTCCCCTAGACAAAATAAAAATCCTCAGAAATAGTGTACGGAGGTTAGATATGACTTTGAAATCTTAGTACATGTTGTTCAATGAACTATTATCTGTAATGCGAAATTGAGGAGCGTGACTTCCCCAGTGATTCTTGGGGGAGTCAGGCCAAATCCCCTAAATGAACACGACGAGAAATAGGGGAAAGGAGCCATGAATTTCAAGGAAACTTCTCAGGTCAGTTCGTTTGGTTGTTTTATATCTTTATTCATGCTGCACAATGGGCTCTCATCCATAATGAAATATTTGGGAACGGTAACCCCACCCTCAATGATTCATGGAGGTCAGCCCCCCTCTCCTAAGAATAAAAAGAATCATAAACAAGGAAAATATTTGAATGAAACTTCTCAGCTGAGTTCTTCTGGTTAATATGATGGTCTTCCACTACCGGTATATACAATTTCCCACCCCTGAATTTTAAGGGGGTCAGCACCCCTCACAAAATTAAAAAGTCTCAGAAACAATTAAAAGAGGGGATATATGACTTTTATATTATAGTACACGTTGTACAGTGAACTCTCAACCGCAAAGCGATATTTGAAGAGCGTGAACCTCAAATGATTCTTTGGGGTCAGTCCCTTCCTCAAAATGAAAACGATCAAATAGGGGAAAGTGAGCACATGGACTTCAGTGAAATTAACATCCGTGTTCTCATGACAGGATTAGGTATGTGGTGTCCATGTTTTCTCTGAATGCCCAGGAAGAAACGGCACATCGATAGTTGCGAAACATGACTCCCCCGCCCCCACCCCCCCATGATTCCTCGGGTGGTCAGCCGCCTACCAAAACTAAAACTGATCACATATAGGGGAAAGATAATGTCATTTCCTAAGTGAAAAAATTTGAATACTGGAAGGGTCTTCCACTATGTAAATTTTGCCAACCTTGATCGTTAGAGGAGGTTCAGCTCTCTTCAGCTAATTAACAATTCTCAGAAGATGTGAAAGGAGGGCATATAATTATAATTTTGATATCTTATTTCATATTGTGCTAATGCGATATTTGGCGAGTGTGACTCCCCAGAGATTCTAGGAGTCAGCACCACCCTCCAAAAAATAAAAATGATAAGAAATGGGGGAACGTGGGAGGATGGATTTCAACGAAATCGGCATACATATTGCGGGATTGGGAATGCAGTATCTATGTATTCTCTGAATGCACGGGAAGAAAATATACATCTGCTTTATTATTATTATTATTATTATTATTGCAGTTGGTTGGCGGGGCCCTTTACGTTCACGCACTTGATGTATAGCTGCTTTTAAGTGTTTGTACACTGTGTAACATGCAAATGTAATTCTTGGTATAAAAAATTAAAAAAAAATAAAAAAATACGCCGAGAGTTAATTTAAACATATAGATATAATGGGCCTTCGCTAGTGTAGTGAGTTAAAGCTGCTTCATTTGGATACTGACAGTAACAGTTTTCGTCTAAGAATCAGTTGCGTTTTACTGCAAACATAACACCTCCCGGAAGAAGGCGACTGGTTTTTCTTGTCTTAAACGTATGGACTAAGTGACCTTGCCACGGGTCCTTAAGCTACTGACTGGGTTATAAAAGAGAGATTTATCATCATTATCATCATCACTGTACCTAGTTAATTTCCTTTATCATATAATACAGTGTATCTCACTTCGCAATAAATATAGTCGTTTTTATTATACTGTGTTCCTGCGATGTATTTCATATATATGTAATATTGTTCCCTTGTTATGTTCTGCAGGCACCTGGTGGTCTATTGATTAACATGCCCCAGTCGGAGCGACATCCATGATATGCGCATGCGTTTGAATGCCAAGAGATTACTCGAAGTTGTCTATCATGTAAATCTACAAGTAGGTTACTTACATACTCTTAAATGTATACGCTAGCCTAGCCTAGGGGCCGAACATCTTGAAGGACGTTATGTGAATTACCGATATTGTTACCGTTATGTCCTTGCCTTATAACTAGTTCCGGTGTGTTACAGATAGTTTAACAAGTTTAAGTTTTCTTACATACTGAGCTGTTCCCCTTCTTTCTCAACGGTTGTAGTTTCAGAAGCTTCGGAGAGCCTCTAACATCTTCACATTAATTCTCTCTTGTATGTTATTTATCGTGAAACACCAAGACAGACTACATACACGGTGCATTAAATATTATTATCTCACAGTGTTTAAAACACTTTTATAGAGAACACTTCGAGGAATTGTTAAGCACAGAGAATCACAGTAACACGAATATAAGTGGCTACGAAATATTGGGTAGAAGGAAAAAGATGAGAAGGGAGGAGGAGATCAGTATGATGTAAGAAGTGGAAGCAATGAAGAAAGTCAAACCAGGGAAAGCCCCCAGGAATTCATGGAGTGTGTGGTGAAATACTGTGGCACGAGGAAGAGATAGTAGTAGAGTGGATATGAAAGATTTGCAGATCGGCCTAGGATGAAAGTAGGATTGGAAATCAGGTATGATTATTCCCCTCTACAAAGGAAAATATAAAAAAGAAGTGTATGGTAATAGATCATTTGTCTTCATAGTGTAATAGGAAAAGTATAATTTTGGCTGGATATTTCCTGATAAAGTTAAAGAAATAGCAGAGAAATTAGTTGGAGAAGAATATTGAGGTTTTTTGATGGGAAGAGGTCGTGTAGATTAGATATTCATTCTAATGTGTTTAGTGGAAACAGTTTCCGGATAAGGGAAAGAAGTTGTGTGGGGCCTTTATGGATTTGTGGAAAGTATATGACAGAGTGGATACACAAGTCATGTGGAACATATTAAGAGTACAGTCATGTAATAAATCGGAAGCTGTTGAATGCCGTGAAGAGTATGTATGAGGGTGTTAGGGCTGCAGTGAGTGTGGATGGTGAACTGAGTGAATTTTTCGATCTGAAAGTTGGATTGAAACAAGGTTGTGTCATGTCTCCATGTTTGTGCAATTTGTTGGTGGATGGAGTTTTAAGAGAGATGCAGGGTAGAGCAGTGAACGACGGGGCAATCCTAATGAGAGAGGGCAGCGCTTGGAAACTGTTCTGTTATTTGCAGATGATACTGTATTGTTAAGCGAAGACGAATGGGAACTGCAAGGGTTGGTGAGTGGGTTAGGGAGAGAGTGAGTTTGGGAGAGTTTGTAAGAAACAGAATCAAAAGATGAGTGTAGGGATGAATAAAGTAATGGTCTTCAAGAGAAATGAAGTCACTGAATGCACAGTGAGACTAGGTAGTGAGGAGAATGAATGTGTGAATACGAGGGTAGTGCGATGAGTAAGGATGAAAGTTTAGAGAATGAAATGCTCGAAAGGGTACAACAGGGATGAAAGGCTGCTTGTTCACTGAAAGCAGTGGTAAGATATAGGGAAGTGAACATGGAAGTTAAAAAGTTGCTGCATGATGATAGTATTGTGATACCCACTCTAAAGTATGGAAGCAAAACTTGGACCTTGGAAGGACACAAGAGAAGAGTGAGAGCAATGGAAATGAATTATTTGAGAGGAGCATGTGGAGTTACACAGGAAGATAGGCTGACGAATGAGGAAGTGAAGGAGCGTGTGGTGTGAATGTGGATGCGATAGAAAGCGTTTGAAAAAAATACATTCATTGAGGTGGTTTAGCCATTTGGTGAGGATGGAGAGTGAGAGGCTAACGAGGGGAATGTCTCTGACTGAGGTGGAGGAGGGGAGAGGGAGGGGAAGACACAGAATGAGATGGAGGGATGGAGTGGAATGGCATATGAGAGAGGGGGGTATGTGAGTTGGCGGGAGGGCAGCGAAATGGCAGGAGGCAGGGCGACATGGAGGTGATTTGATTTTGGTCGTCCTTTACGGCATTGAGTCGCCTGGCTGTAGATAGATAGACTGATTCATATCGAAATTATCTGGTAGGGAAGAGGTATTAGGAAGCCTCCTTACCCACTTCGGACAGATAACGTCATTTTCATCATATTCTGACCACGTTCATTAGACTTTATTCAGCTTAGGAGCGTCGTTTCCGGCTGCAGTGATTCGACAACACCTTCATTGCCTTACACTAATAAGGATCTTTCCCTGTTTGAATAAAATAATGTGCTGTTGAACATCGCGTTGAAGGTCTGAAGCAAAGACAACACAAGACCAAGTCGCTCTGTCTTGCTTAGTCTATCATACTCCATGGTTACCCTTGCCATGGTCGGGGCAAATCCAGTTTTACATTCCAGGTATCGCTGGACGTTTTAGTTTGTCCGAGAATGACCACAGGAATTTGAAGATGTCACCAATAAATACTCATGGTCGAATTATCTCAGTATTATTTAGCCATGTTAGCACAGGTCCTGATCGTGACATACTATCACCGTTAACACTCTCATGTTCGGGGCTACACTAGTATTACCCCAGCTATCGACAGATGATTATATACAGCAGAGGCAGTATAAGATCATAAAAGTTTTAATACTTGTCTTTACTTAATACAAATCTTTCCAGTCATTATGACAAAGGCCGAAGCCTCAGAACAGTAAAAAACCATTGCTTGAAGCAGACACATAAAATTCAAAGTAAGAGCAATATTACTTATAGGCGAGACAGAGGTCAGAATAGAAGGACATATGATATTTCTAATGACACCTGAAGCTAACTTGTATCAATAGGTAAGTGATATGAAATAATATCAAATTATAACGATAATAATCAATATTATAATTCTATAATAAATCACGAAACTGGATCACGCTCGAACCAAAGGTAGTCCTTCACTCAAGATTGCCATATACCACAGCGTAGGTAATCTCAGCGATAACCGACGGTAAGACGTATTTATTATAACGGTAAACCCACTTTTGATCCAGTCAGCCATGCACCTGTATTTGCATCGGTTCATATTAGGCCCACTCAGGCCTGAACGTGGTTGCTACAATTAACCCCTCCCATGCTAGGGAAGTGCAAATGACGAAGTATCTGTAGTAAGAATGGTACTGTACATGTGAATGTCTAAGAGGTATATGGACTATATGTGTGTCCGAGCTTAGATGTCATTGGCGGAACCAACAGAGTGCGAGCATAAATTATGCAAGCATATGCAAGGACATGTTACCAGCACTCACTTTACTGTCCGCCACGGTTTGGACTCGAATCCTAGACTGAGCACACAAACATCACAATATGTGTATGTTAACCATTGAGCCACTGCAGTTTGACACGCAGATACGTCCAGGACGAAACTATTGTGATACAGTGTCTGTGTATATGTAAGTTAAAGAATTCTCATGAAGTGTTATGCAAGTTTATATCAAGCATTGCACCTACGATTTATGTTCGTCTGGGAATAAGAGATTCTCTTTGGATGGAGATGGATCATGTGCCAAGGTCACGGGAAAAGGACAAATTTCAGATGAAAAGTTGTGTTGTCTAAACACTTTTCCTCCAGTATGTTTTCTATTCCTGCTATCTCCTGACGACTGTATTCAGGTTAGGAGATAATTTACGAACTACTGGGGATGGCACAACATTCACCAACCTCTTCACTGCTAATGCATTGTGCAGAACTGAATAAAAACTTTTTGGCAGGTGTAGATATTACGTAAAGAATAGGTTCACAACACAGAATGACAGTAGATCAAATCCAGTAAATAGTGACAGTTCCTATAGGTCCGTTTGAGAACAATTTCCTTTTTCTTTCGCACTCTATGCGTTAATAACAAGTATCATGTCGGCTTCCTTTGTAATACAAGTCTATTGCTAGTCGTTGTGGTATGTTACAAATGATGGTGTTATATTATGAACCCGTTGTTTTCTATTACGAGTCTTTTGTTCTGAGTCACTGTCATATATCGGTATCTTTTGTTATATCATGAGCCCTTGTGATTGATGTTACGGCTCCTTGCATTATGTAGCGACTGTCCTGTGTTTCAGTATTAGTCCATATGTTATATCCGAATCTGTTTTGCATAATGACTCTTTTTTATATAATGACTCGTTATACAAGGGTTTTTGTATTATACCGGCCCCAGGTGTAACATAAACACTGCTTTTGTTACATCAGTGGGCTACATAAAAATCATTTAATATTTTATCAGGGGTTGCCAAACCTTGGTCGATCTTGTTTTCCATGAGTTTATGTTGTATCAAGCGCGTCCCACTTTGTTGGGCTTTAACAATTAGTGTTACATAAATGTTTAGGTAAAGGCAAACAGATAGACCAATATGTTCATAGATTTAGATTACTTCTGCATGAACTAGTACAGATCAGAGCTGCGAAACAAATCTCTTTTTACGCATATCTATGTTGTTTATGTAAGGTACTTCAACATGCAAATGACATTTATACATACTAGTCATTATATAAAACAAAATATAAATTTTAAAAATTAATAATCCACGTTAGGCAAGAATTCAAATGATCTAATCAGAGCACGATATAGTTACACTTCTGTTAGCATTAATCTCTTGAAAAATTCTGTGTGAAGGATATGCTTCCATATTCAAAACCATGACTCAAGTTATTCTGGGCGCTGTTGTTTTTGACAAAGGTTCCATAATGTCATCACATACAAAGAGCATAGCGCAAATTTAGATTCAGCGTTGCCCAAAACTCAGAATCCATAATAACATGGGGTTTAGCTGAGGTACAGTAACAGTTATAGTCAGGGAAACTCTAGTATTGTATTATAGGTAACATTGGGGCTGTGAAATGATCCTAATGTGTTGTGACTGAAATGTATCCTCCCATAACGGATTTACCTGGTTTGCCAAAAAAAAAAAAAAAACTACGCTACAGCTTTTACAACGCCGTGATCGTGTGGTATCAGTGCCTGACTTCTATCAAAGAGGACCAGGGTTCGATTCCCAGTCAGGAGCTTACAAATATTTTTATACACACGCGTGTATTGTGTGTCTCTCCAACATCTAAAGAAGCTCGTGTTATGCCTGGAATAGATTAAAACTGCTTTGTCACTTGCCGAGTTGCGTGAGGCTGTGAAATGATTCTAATGTGTTGTAACTGAAATATATCCTCCCATAATGGATTTACCTGGTTCGTCAAAAAATCAGGTGTCACAGCTATATCACGCCGTGGTCGAGTGTTATCAGTGCCTGACTTCTATCTAAGAGGTCAAGGGTTCGATTCCCAGTCAGGAGCATACATACTGTATACGAGGGGTGATTAGAAAGAAATGACAGTGAGTCCATAAACTTTTATTAGCATGAAGAACTATCAAACTATGACTCACATTCCTTCAAAGTACTCCCCTCCAACCTCTATGCAGCGTTCCATTCTCTTTCTCCACTTCATGAAGCAAGCGTGGTACTCTGAAGACGGTATACTTCGGAGTTCTGAATTGACGGTCCGTGCCAAGTCTTGGTTGTGATGAAATTGCTTCCCAGCGATGGCAGATTTAATTTTTGGAAACAACCAAAAGTCACAGGGAGCCAGGTCAGGGGAGTAGGGTGGGTGGGGGAGCGGAGTTATACCTTGTTGTTCCAGGTACTGCATAGTGAGGCGAGCTTTGTGGGGTGCAGCATTGTCGTGGTGCAGCAAAAGGCGAGACCGACGGCGGGTTGGTGCGGTGTTGGCCTTGTGTTCCAAGACTTGTGGAAGGACCTGGTCTGTGTAGTATTGGGCTGTGATAGTGGACTTTTCAGGCATCACATCCACGCATATTGGTCCTTGAGAATTGAAAAAGATGGTGAAAAGGCGCTTCCGGCTGCGAAATCCTTCCTTCAAAATCTGAGGTCGAGGGTCTTCATCGCCCAACCACACCATGTTTGACAGCTTGTCACGGGTTGTGAAGAATGAAATCCAACACTCATCTCCAGTAGCAACATCTGAGAACCGTTTTGAACCATTTGGTTCAAATTCAGCAAGCCAGACACGACAAATCCTCACCCGTTCAGCCTTTTGCTCATCAGTCAACAAATGGGGTATCCATCGACAACACTTCTTCCTCAGGTGTAATTGTTCATGCACGATGTCATATGCACTCCCATAACTGATATCAAGCTCCAAGGCTAAGAACCTAAGAGTTACAGTTGGATCCTCGTCAATGATGGACCGTGCACGGACAGTTGTTGCTTCGGTCACGGATGTCCGGGGGCGTCCAGAGCGTTGTTCATCTTTCAATTCAGTTTTTCCTGCTGTGAAAGCACGAATCCAGCGGGAAACAGTTTCCAGGGAAGGAGTAGTGTCTGGATAAACTTGTAATAATTCCCCTCGAATCTCTGTTGCTTTCTTTCCCAGTTTCCACCTCGTAAAAATGTAGAACCTGCAGCCTTCTTTCGAGTAATCCATGTTTCTGGCCAGAGAGCAAAAACAAGAGTGAAGCATTCACTCACAACAATAAAACAAGAAAAGTCAGGCATACGGCGACAAGTTCAAACTCGTAAGGACAGGCAACTCTGCACTCTCCTTGCTCCCCTACCTCCCATCATTCAAGGTTTTCATGTTATAGCACGAACTGTCATTACTTTTTGATCACCCTTCGTATATATATATATATATATATATATATATATATATATATATATATATATATATATATGTGTGTGTGTGTGTGTGTGTATGGTAATATATTTAAAGTCTAATTGTATCATCCAAGTGTAAACAGCACAAACAGTATCATTACCCTAATAAGACATTTTATTATTGAACGTTATATCGTGTAATACAGTTCTTATACTCATGAAAAATGATACATTCAGTTCCTTAAGAAACATGATACTGCTGCAAAGTTATACAATTATACCTAAACAACACTTGCATTTTTCATGAAAATCATAAGACTTTATTTTGTACTAAAAAGGAAAAATAATAACTTAATAATAGCTAAATAGAAACCTTGCACAAACTAGATGCTATATGTATGAGTCACTAAGCCATAGTTTGAGACAGAAGTATAACAGAAAAGGCACTAATTACGTTATGTAGAAACTACCTGGCATTACCTTGATAATGAAACCTTGAAGAACAAACACTATCAAATAAATGCAATAATAATATAAGGGTCTCAGATTGATAATTTGTAGAAAAGACAATAGAAACTATTTGCATACGTTGCTTAACAATAGGCTTACTTAAAGCTGAGTGGTAAAGACTGGTAGAAGTGAGAATAAAATAAACACAGTCGTGCTGGAAGATGTAACTTTGTCAAGAACTGTGGGCTGAAAATGTTACACATTTGACTTAAGATCGCATTAATTAACTATTAATTAATTAACTGATATTAAAATTCAGTACTCTTGGATCTACAGCCTACCTTAAATTAGCACCTCCTAACCTCGCTCACATTATACTGTACTGATTGTTTGGAACTGTTCCCTCATCATTTTTCTTTTTTGCTTAAGTTGGATTCTTAAAGTAAATTTTCTCACACATTACTTCTTTATCCTGTGTTCTGTATTCATCCACATACACCCTGCACCTCAGAATCTCTGCAGACCTGCATCTCTGGAGGAAACCATTTAACGACTCTTTTGAGCCGGATGATACAGACAGGCACTGTAGAGAGGATCTAGGTCCCCCATAATCTGCCTGACTCTGTACCCAAAGGGATGAGATTATAACTGAGAGGGTTAGAATGATATTACTAAAAAATGAGTCTTGTGGTACGCAAATACCTGTGAGTTTGGCATAATTCAGATAAGGTTCCAGCAATGAATGATTAATGACATGCACTACAGACCTAAGGTATGCACGCCCGCCTCTCCCAACAGGCTGGAAATCAGAGAGGACCTGAAGGCACCTGTAGCACATCGCAACTTAGCATGACGCACAGCAACAAGGACACCAAGCCCTGGCAGAGTAGCAGAGAACACTTTGCAAACATAGGCAAACATAGGCCCACTAAGGCTTGGTACTATCGCAATCACTAAGGTTGTTTTTACCCCCCTGGCTCAAGAGAAGTCGAAGGCATTGATGAAATAGAACCAGGCGCGAGGACATGGTTAGTCTAGACGTCTCTTAATGATTCACAAACTGTCTCATAACTATGCTCATGTGATTCGTCTTGTAATTCAGATGAATGAGCCTCCCGTAATGAAGTGACCTAAGTCTGCTTGCCTAGCATGTTTTCGAGCCTAGTTTTGACGTACCTCGACCCAGAAGGGTAAAGAAATTAGTGATCACGATGGTACAGCTGTAGAAGTGTCTTTTAGTCAACACCCACGAGGTGTGAAGTATTATCCTCAACACATTCATTACTTGCAAATAAAACACCATTAGAAGTTTCACATACACATCCCAGGGCAAGAAGCCTGGTCTCCTCCATGCACAGTAGTTGGCAGGCACTCAGAAATAACTCTGGGTCTTGGTGAACTCCACGGAATCTACGAAAGTAGCTACTGTTTCTTTGAAGAATAACAGAAACATTTCCGCTCAACAAAAGCTGGCGAACCTGTCCAGTGCTAGTTACAATCTTCTCTCAGCAATAGGCATCTAAGAGCCAGCAAACCATTGTGCTAAATTATCCACATAAAGGGAGGAAGACACTCCCTCCAGCAGGGAATCTGTTATGCCATTGACAGCAACAGCAAACAGGAGAACACTTAGCACACTTCCCCTTGGAGCGCCTTGCTCCTGAACTCAAGGAACAGAGAGTGGGAAGCCCACAAGAACCTAAATCTTACAGTCAGACAAGAAGTGAGTTGGTAGTAATGGCAGACGGCCACGAAGGTCTAAACTATGAAGCTGACTTAGGATACAATGGTTCAGCGACCTATATGCCTTTTCCAAGTCGATAAAAAATGCCAAAAGATGTCTTGAAGCAAAAGCCTAACACATTGCTGATTCAAGTCTGAGGAGATTGTTAGACGTGATGGAGAGAAAAATCCATTCTTGTCAAGATACCAGACAAGCCTTACACTGTCTTTGTTATCAAACATTTTGCACACACAAAATGACGAAAGAATGGCACGATTATTAAAAACATTAGAATGATTATTAATTGGCTTGGGAAACAGAAGGACAATACCCATCTCCTCTCCTTTCACTGATCCACCTGGCGAACAAGACCAACATCTTTTTTCATCCATTATGGCCTAGAGCAGCTTGTACAACACCCTACCCATATCCCTGACCACCTTGGAGAGAGCTCCAACATACTTGACCTCTTCCTTACAACTAATCCTTCTGCTTACGCTGTTAATCTTTCCTCTCCTTTGGGCTCCTCCGTCCTATCGTTCTGGTACGGCCTGCGGGTCCTCCAGAGAAACGTTGATTGTGGCACTTTGGAGCTGCGGATTGGGAGGCCCTCAGGCAGTACTTCTTTGACTTTCCCTGGAAAAATTATTGCTTCCATGGCCGGAAGCCATTTAAGTGTGCCTTGCACATTACGGAGGTTATTCTTTCTGGCATGGAAGCATATATTCCTATCTCATATCCTCTGACTAACGCAAGAAAGCCTTGGTTTAATCACGCTTGTTCTAATGCTGTCCACAACAAGGAGAGGGCCTATAAAAGGTACCAAAGCCATTCCACCCCAGAATCACATTTTTTTTATGTTTCTGCCCGGAATCGTGCTAAGTCTGTTCTTCGCTCTGCTAAAAATAATTTCATCCGTACTAACTACTGTCAACTCTCCAACTCGAATTCTTCCCACTCCTTCTGGCATGTTGCCAAAAACCTTTCTTACAACTTTACCTCATCATCCTTCCCCCCTCTTTTCTACTCTGATGGCTCTGTAGCTATTTCTTCTACTAATAAAGCAGATCTCTTTGCTCAGACTGTCTGCTCCACGTCCACCTTAGACGATTCCAGTGCTGTTCCTTCATCACTTCCCCCCCTCTGACAACAACAAATGTCATGGCTGACATTAAAATTTCTTCAGCTGATGTATTTTCTGCCATCACTGGCCTCAATACTAACAAGGCATATGGGCCTGATGGAGTCCCTCCTGTTGTCCTCAAGAACTGTACTTCTGCGCTTACACCCTGCCTGGGTAAAGTCTTGCGCCTTTTCTCTATCACCTTGTACCGTTCCTTCTTGCTGGAAGTTTGCTCTCATTCAGCCAGTCCCAAAGAAGGGTGACCATTACCAACCCTCTAACTATTGTCCAATTGCTTTATCATCCAGTATCTCAAAAGTTTTCGAGTCAATTATTAACAAAAATGAAATTTAAAGAATCTTTCCTATCACAACCTTCTTTCTGATCGTCAGTATGGTTTCGTCAGGGACACTCCACTGGTGATCTTCTCACCTACCTTTCAGACTCCTGGTCATCCTCATTTCGGAACTTTGGCAAAAGCTTTGCCATCGCACTTGACATCTCAAAGGCTTTCGATCGAATCTGGCATAATTTTTTAATTTCCAAACTGCCCTCTTACGGTTTCTATCCTTCTATCTGTGTCTTCATCTATAGCTTCCTTTCTGATCGTTCTATAGCCTTTGTTCCACACAGCCATTTTCCTCTCGTAGATCTATCAACAGTGGTGTTTCTTAGGGGTCTGTCCTATCACCAACTCTCTTCCTTTTATTCATCAATGACCTAAGCTGCATATCTAACCTAATCCACTCGTACGCTGATGATTCCACCCTTCACCTTTCCATTCGGTTCCTGCAACGTCCATCTCAGCAGTTACTTCAACAAACAAAGGATGAGGCTATGGCACACCTAATGTCTGACTTGGCTCGTATCTCTGACTGGGGTAAAAATAATCTTGTTGTTTTTAATGCATAAAAGACTCAGTTCTTACACCTATCAACCCGACAAAATCTTCCACAGGAGTACCCACTAATGTATAATAATACTCAGCTTAATCCTGCATCATCCTTGAACATGATTTGGGGTTTCATTCACTCGGGACTTATCTTAGAAAGATCATATTACATCTCTTGTAAAATCTGCATCCAAGAGATTAGGTGTGCTAAGCCGACTCAGTACCTTCTTTACCCCTGCACAGATGTTGACTTTATACACGGGTTTTATTCGCCTCTACGTGGAGGAAAACTCTCATGCGTGGGGAGACTCCCCACGTACAGCTTTTCTCAGTAGGATGGAGTCAAAGGCTTTTTGTCTTATTAACTCTCCTCGTCTTACTGGCTCTCTTGAACCTCTGTCTCTTCGCCGCACTGTTGGATCTTTCTTTTAATGGTCACTGCTTCTCTGAACTGTCTGCTTGCATCCCTCCACCTCTACGACGGGCGTGTAGCACCCATGTAGCAACAAACTCTCATTCCTTTTCTGTCCAACTCTGTAGCGCAAGAGTTAGCCGTTACTCCCAGTCCTTCATTTATGCAACAGGTCATCTCTGGAACTGTCTCCCTCTATCTGTATTTCCTACTTCCTATGATCTCCAGTCTTTCAAACGCAGTGTGTCCAGGCATCTCGAAATGAACGGATCTTGAATTTGGCTCTCTTTCGTATTGTTTTTTTTTTTCTTGGAAGGAACGGTTTGCAGGCTCCTGGCCTTTGGTTCCTTCTAACTTGCATTAAAAAATGTAGTGAATAATACACTTTCATCCCATATCGTATTACTAGGAGCTAATAAAACCAGAATAAATCATAGCATAAGGAATGTCATCAGATCCAGGAGCATAGTTGCTACACTGTCGGAGACCAGTCTGCAGTTCACTGAGAGAAAAGATTGCATCAGTGGGTCCCCCTCTACTGGACTGAAATAAAATACATATTCTCCTCTTTTGAAGTCGGAAACAACTAAATGACTTAAAGAGATTTGTACCTACGATATTGAAAAAGTGTTCTCCCAGGGCAAGAGCAGGCTAGGTGCTGGATATGGAAAACTGAACTATCAATACCAGGGGAGGGAAAAAAAACGATTTTTTCTAGCTATTTTCCTCACCCTCTTCCAGATCAATAGCAAAGGAGTGGACGAGATAACAGTTAAGACAGGTTTCATGACGTACGACGTAAATTCTTCAGAGCCCACCCATTGCATGCACCAGCTTTCTTCTACTGAATGTTAAGAGAGACGTTAACAGTATTCTTCCCTATATCACCGCTTAGTAGACACACCACGCCAGAGTACACTCCTCATTTCACCAAGACAAAGATTTTCTGAAAAAAAGAAAAAAAAAATTCCAAATGTTCGAGGAATAGAAGAAAAATCTGCCTAACGTACAGTAGATGTGAAATATTGTTCTGCATCATCAGCACTGAATGTCAAGAACACTAAAGGTAAGACTACAATGTTCTGCAAACCCTGTCCAGTCTGCCTTATGCAGACACCGGGGAGGCACTCTTATCGCCACTGAGTTGCGCACACTGATCACAGAAGGGTAATATCACTACCGAGCAGGGCAGGCAAAGTATCTCAGGAAATACTCAGCAATAAGCGTGGGGGGAGCTCAATGAAAGATCAGAAGGAGCACCAGGTTGTGCATAAAAATGAACTGGGTCTGCCGTAGCCAGAAGAACCAAGTTCAAATCTTCAAAGATGCTGAAAGTTCACCATGAAAGTTACTAACATTATCGTCACACATACAATGACTCCCAAGTATGTCACCTACAAAAACAAATAGCCTAGGAAGTTGACGAATAAGGTGGTCAAGGATGGCACATGAGACTTACACACAAAGAGGTAAAGATAATAAAACTAGTAACTCCTCTCCTGGTGTAACTGAACAGCCGCCGCCTGGAGCTGGTGTAACAGGCCGTTTTATACCCCTTGGCCAGTTTATACCCTGAGTATAAAATGGCCTGAGCCAGAATATACCCCGGGGTATATTTCATCCTAGGCTATTTTAACCCTCCTTAGTCCAAAATATACCTCCCCTTTTCTATAAATAATAAAAATTACAAGTAAAATATAAAAAAATACAATTTAATCTTGTTTGAAGTTATGTGGAAGTAGTGAGCTTGTTAATTATATGATAGCTTAGCTTGTTAATTATATGATAGCTTCGGAGGCAAACTACAGCACACTACATGCCATTGTTTTTGCAAAATTTTACCTTACTCTAGGTTGCTATGTAATATGGAATTGTTTTTTGTAGAATTCATAATTTGTCATGCATGTATTTTGTGAGGAATGAAGAAATAAACAAAATATTGCTTATATTTTATTTTTATATGAAATAAAAAGGAGGGTATAATCTGGCCTACGGGGGGTCTAGGCTGAATATATCCTGGGCTATATTCTGGCCAAGGCCATTTTATACCCGGGGTATAAACTGGCCTTGGTTACTTCATACCCTGGCATATTCTGGCGGAGTGTAAAGCTGGCCTGCCATACCTGAACCGCTCAGAAAAAAAAAATAGTGATTGGAATATCTGTACGGTAAAGAATAGCACAGCCACCTCGAGAAGTACAGTCCATTAGAGGTGTTGAGGGGAGGGGCGGAACCTAAACCTTCCTGATCCAGGAAGAAGCCTGTCTCGGGCCATACTCTCTTGAAGGAGTGAAAACTCAGGCAGAATCAACTGATGATGATTGATAATGATGATGGTGATGATGATGATGATAATGATAATAATAATGATGATGATAAGAAGGAAGAGGAGAAATAGGATGAAAAGGTGGAGGATGTTTAATATTATTTGTTACATAATCAGGGTGGTGGTGGCATCAAGGAGAAGCATGCAGTGGCGTGTGTTGCAGCCGGCGGCCGCTGTGTGATGGCGTCCCGCTGTAAAAGTGACCTCATCACTCCTGCCTCCTGCCCTCCATCCTCAGTCTGCTGCCTGTCTCGTTCATACGGTAAAAACTGCTAGCAATTCAACTCCTTCACACAGAGCACGTCATGCACAGTAAACTGGTTCATACCAGATAATTTCATTCAGTTTAGAAGAGATTACTCCAACTTAAAAGGTTGAATATAGCCTTCATTGGCCCCTTTCGTACTAGGAAGTTTACTTTAAAAAAAAAAAAAATGTTAAATCATATAACAGCAACAGCAAGAATGAAATGAAAAAAATAAAAGACGTCCTCTTAATTAACAACACTGCACTTCTCCTGCCTCCTGTCTATCCTCCTTTTATCTGCTGCCTGTCTGGTGCCTATGGCATTGCTGCTGGTTTTTGCCTTGAGGCTCTCAGCCACTGCACTGGCGGTCAAGGTACTTAACCGCCTCAGACGAACAAGAGTGTTCCTGCTTTCATTCTTACAAGCGCTACTGTTATCGTTTACTACCTCCTGACGGTTTTATTCTGTATATAACTTTCACTGATTCCTTGACAAAAAATTGTCTCCTCAAAGGTGAAGAATATGGTGTGGAGTTAGCAAGAACAAAATGAAAACTCTACATGGCAGTATACAGTCTAATACGCCATGTCTGGCTCCGCCTGCTATCTCTCTGCTACTTCTCTTGGTCATCGGGTAAAAACTTGAGATGTCTTTCATACCTTAAGCCAGATGTAGTCATAAATATTTTTCCCTTACTGTCAGAATGCGATTTCATTCAGTTCCATGGAGATTATTTGACCTTTAGAGGTTAAATATAGCATTATGCAGTTCTAGGGGGCTTTCCTAAACACAAAAAGTCGAACATCAGCGAGAAGAAAATTTAAGATGTCATAGTCGTTTGTAATATCTCACGTCTACTGCAGCTTCCTTCCCTTTCTCCTCACTATACTGTCCTTCTCAACCATCGCGTAACGCATGACAGTATTCTTACTACAGTATATTCTTTGCACTCTAACTTGTCTTAAAATTGGCAGATTAATGTTGTGCTGTAAAGAAAGACTAATAATAGTATATGCTGGTAGTCACGATGAAGCTCTAGGAAAATTATGCAGAGCGGTAGTTTTGTCTAATTCTGGCACTGGAGTACAAGAAACAAGGTACAAAAAGACAACGACCTTCGCCACCTTAAGATAGACGAACAATTGCATGCAACATGATCATTTTGTATGCAGTCCTGTCTTCACAATTCAACAATGTAAAAAAAAAAATACACACCACTATTACCCATTTCAGCCTTACTACATATTGGTATTTGCCATATTCTTTTTCCTACAAAAGCTCTTGCCATTTTTGTAGGATGATTTTTAAATATTGGGGTTAGGAATTTTCTTCATGAACTATGGCAACGGTACGGGCTCTCCTTGAATGAATCAAGTGATCCGATTTTAACAAGACTTTTAACCGAATCCAGCAACCCATTCTTCCCCAGACCCATGACCTAACCATCATCTTGGGAGTCACATTAGCTCTAAAAGTATGATTCCGGATAATCATCCCTAAACGTTGGAAACTTCATATGTTTTGTACAGAATCCTTCATTCTCTTGTGATGAAGGTAGCAAAAGAAAAGAAAAGAAAAGAAACGAAAAGGTGTGGCTACCATCATCCACTCACTTGATTTAGTGCTGCCTACTTCTTCCTTAGCCTTTATTTATTTTTATTTTTTCCTGTGCCAGCCCTCCTCTCTTCCTATTTCTCCATCTTTCCTGTCACTTCTTATTGCTTTTCTTTCCTTTACAGGTGGCTTTACATTGAGTGACAAGCCAAATGGTTTCCTGTAAGCCAAGAAACCATTTACAACGCTGGGTGGTAAACATATAACCAAACCATACGTGCTCCCTTCGTGTCAGCAAGTGGGTTGGTGGAGGGTTAGTGCCCCTCCCCGTAAAACAAATAACTCAAAGTCAGTGGCCACCCCTTACGGGGTTATGGCGTCTGGCAATAGATAGATAGATAGAATTTTATCTCTTTTCAGCATTTCATGTTTTCATGGTGATATCAAGTAATTATGATGTTTTTGTTAAACCTTCATAACCCCATCAAACAGAGAACATTTTTTTTTTCATCTTCCTACCACCAGAGGATTTTACTTTGCTTAGGAGAGCAGCCCAGCAGTTAATGTGATAATGAAGGCTACATTTAACCTTTTCAGTTCAGAGAGTCAATTCTTCGTTCTCTACTATTATCAGGATTTTGAAAATAATATAAAACATGACACTGGATTGAAGGAATAATAAGATATTCGAATACCAAGAAGTACCACATTGTCTCTTAGGATTTAGTTTAGTTTAGTTTGATTAAGAAAATAATTATTTTTTTAAAAATAAATTTTAAACAGCTAAGGGAGGGAAAGGCAAGATGCTGGAGAAAAGGAAGAAAAAGCAAGGAACTGGAGGAGAAATGAAAGCAAAAACAAAGAAACTGTCTGGAGTGAGACGCGAGGGCAAACTACAAGATAGTAAGAAGAAAAAAGGCGACAAGAGGAAGTCAAAGAAAACTTCAAGACAAAGAACAGTGAAAAGTAAAAATTTCGCAGGCAGAAAGACTTCCAAAGGTCAGAAAAATTATGGAATTTTCGCGAGGAACTCTGGAAGAGAGACACAAGATATTCAGAAGTCCCGCAAAAGCAGACCTCAAAAGCCAAAAGGAAGAAAATCATCAAAAAGAAAGGAGCAAAATAAGTCTCTGAAGAAGAAGAAGAAGAAGAATGGAAAATCAAAGATTTTGCGTAAACAACACCCAAAGACGTCAACTGAGCGAAAATCAGATAAGACGGCTAATAAAAAGGCAGTGAATTCGGCTAAGCGAAAATCTAAGACTACAGGCAAGAGAAAGTCCAAGATGTCATCTAAGCAAATGTCCAAGTTCTCAGCCAAGAAAAAAGCTAAGAAGCAAATAAAGAAAGTTCCTAATCGATCCCGTCAACCCAAAGGAAGAAAAGTTCTGAAAAGGAAAGGAAAGGAACGACCACTGAAGAATGGGAAAGCCAAGAACATAAAGACGTCAAAACAAAAAACAAAAGCGAATGTAAAGACATCACGAAATAAAAAGAAGGGCCAACCAGGCACGAAGGGCGCCAAAAAAATAATCCGCACAAAGGGTGGAAAACGTAAGAAGGGAGAAAATTATATTGCAAAGAAAGGAAAGAAGGTATCCAGACGCCGGAAGGGAAGAAAACAAAACAGAGGAGGAAAACGTGGAAAAGGTGCCACGAGAAAGAGCAAAGATAGGAAAACGAAAAACAGGGGTCAGAACAAAAAAGGCAACCGTCAAAGGAAGCCTAAGAAAACACAGCTCAAAGTAAAAGGAGGAAAGGTAAAGAACAGCATCGGAAACAAAGGAAAAGAGAAAAGAGGCAAGAAGAAAGAGTCGAAACAAAAACCAGGGAAACCTGGAAAGAAAAAGAAGTGCAAGACTAAAAGGCCATGCAGAGCTGAAAATGGGAAGTGCTTGCCAGCCAAGAAGTGTAAGGGCGAAGTTGTACCTGGCAAGTGTAAACCAAAGAAGTGCGTGTGCTGTGTGGTACCGCCTGGTGGAGGTGAGTTATAACCCTTTCACTGTGGTTGCTGCACGATTGTGTTGTATTAGGTAACACCAAAAGATTAAAATTATAG
This sequence comes from Coenobita brevimanus, assembly GCF_032717465.1. Lineage (NCBI taxonomy): Eukaryota > Metazoa > Arthropoda > Malacostraca > Decapoda > Coenobitidae > Coenobita > Coenobita brevimanus. The sequence continues at coordinate 27,625,835 of NC_136978.1, forward strand.
CAATTTGTTAAGTTATTGGGATATATTCTAAGTGACACAGGACATATCTTAGTATCTCTGTTATTTATTTTGTATATTACGCTTTAATGTTCTCTTCTACGATGTTTTTATTACTTTAATAGTGGCATAGTTTGCATCAGTAATACCCAACACGACGTTGATCTGTAACGTGCATAATACATCGCTATAGAAGAACTTTAAAGCCACTTAGAATACGATCAACAACTCTTTCGTTGCCGTCGGTGCTGCTGTATTCTGACGACATGAGACTCATTAGTATTTGTCCCTTTGCCATTTATATGCACATTATACCTAAATATACTTTTGCATGATATATATGCCTTTAAATATGGGCGTCAGTAACATACCTAAAGAGTAAATTAAAAGCGTGTGAGACAAAATAAATCACTGAGGATGAGCTCTAAATAAATAAGATTGTGGTAAAAGAGAGCCAAGTGTTAGGCAGACTCTCAGTTTCTTGAACCAGTAAGCCCTCAAATTAAATGGTGTTTCTAACTGTGTATTCTTGCTGATTGCAAACAATTTTACCTAAGTAAGGAATTGTCTCTTAACTGACGGGGGTTATCAGGGACCCTCTACTTAGAAAATCTCTCCAGATTTGAGTACCATGACCTTGGGATGATAATAGAGACAGGTCCAAATAAAGGGGTTTTATATAATATATTACCTCATTGGGGAAACACAAAAGTTTGACCTTTCTAACTTGAGGAAAAACTCAAATATCTTCGTATCGTCACAGGTGTGAATTTAGCCGCCAGGAATTAAAAGTTTGGCCACACATTCTAGCATTGTTTTCAGTACTCTCCCTGGTTACTGATGTAAACAATATGAGAACCAGAAAGTTATATCAAGAATTCTATAGTATAACAGCAGCACCATAAGGTGAAGTAAAATTTATATCTATATATATATTTTTTTAACCATACTTATTAAGTAATGAAAAGCTCATATTGCTGAGACTTTTGAATAATATGTGAATCGCCTTATTGTCTCTTATAAACTACAAATTTGGAGATTGTTTTAAATCATTTTTAATGGTAAGGTATATGTGGTGCATTCAGGGATCGAGCTGATAGCCTATTAATTTTCTTATAATATGAATTTAATAAAATTTGTATATATTAAGAAATTCTGTTAGTATAAAGGTCTCACACTGATACTGTCCAAACAATGCTATGATCTAACATTTTTCAGTGCGAGGGAGGGAGGCATTAACAGAAACAGTAAATGCATAAGGCATGCGATATCTTACACATAAACGCTGACATCTGAAGCACAAAACAGAGCATACGAAAGATTGACTTTCCATTCAGCTTATTACATCATATTTTTTATACTATCAGAGAGTATGGAAGACATGTTTACTCATCTCGGTTCCTCTGACCACAACCACCGCTGCCAGTGACGACTTGTGCTGCCTGGAACCACTGTCTGACTCACTTCTTCATTTCTGCTCTATTCGTGGACTTTCCTCTAATTTTCGTCATGTTGAGCACCATCTCTCCTCCTCTAAACCTTCTCTTTCTAATTAAGACTCAGCTGTCTGAGGCAACTGACTGCAAACCCTTTTCTGTACCCTCCTACTTTCTCTATACTCATTTCAAAGCCAAAGGTGGCTGTTGAGTATATATACACAACGACTTATCTTGCTCTCGTGTTCCTGAACTCGATTCTTCTGAATTCTCTGCACTCTGGCTTCGGCTATCCTGTCATGCTCTGACTAAATATATCTGCGCTATTTACGTATTCCCTAATTCTACTGACTATCAAAAGTTTTTCAACTATCTTACTTCCACGATGGAACATATTCTATCTATTTCTCCTTTCTCTGAAATCTCCAATTTAGAGATTTCAATGTTCACCATCACCTTTGGCTCTCCTCTCCTTTCACCGGTCCACCTGGTGAACAAACCTTATCTTTTTTATCCATAATGCCCTAGTGCAGCTTGTAGAGCACCCTCCCTACCCGTATCCCTGACCGCCTGGGAGAGAGCTCCAACATACTTGACCTCTTCCCTACAACTAATCCTTCTGCTTACACTGCTAATCTTTTCTCTCCATTGGGCTCCTCCAATCACAACCTTATTACCTTAACCTGTCATATCGCTCCGGTATGGCCTGTGGACTCTCCAAAGAAACGTGGTCTGTGGCACTTTGGAGCTGCAGATTAGGAGGCCATCAGGCAGTACTTCTTTGATTATCCATGGAATGATTATTGCTTCCATGGCCGGGAGCCATCTGAGTGTGCCTTGCGCAATACGGAGGTTATTCCTTCCGGCATGGAAGCATGCATTCCTTTCTCATATCCTTTAACTAATGCAAGAAAGCCTTGGTTTAATCACGCTTGTTGTATTGCTGTCCAGAAGAAGGAGTGGGCCTATAAAAGGTACCAGAGCCAACCCACCCCTGAATCACATCTTTTTTATGTTTCTGCCCGGAATCGCGCTAAGTCTGTTCTTTGCTGTGTAAAAATAATTTCATCCATACTAAATCCTCTCAACTCCAACTCGAATTCTTCCTGCTCCTTCTGGCACCTTTCCAAAAACCTTTCTGACAACTTTACCTCATCATCCTTCCCTCCTCTATTCTACTCTGATGGTTCTGTAGCTATTTCTTCTACTGATAAAGCAGATCCCTTCACTCAGACTTTCTCCTCCAATTCCACCTTAGACGATTCCGGTGCTGTTCCTCCTTCACTTCCCCCCTCTGACTTCCTCATAGCAGACATTAAAATTTCTTCAGCTGATGTATTTTCTGCCATCACAGGCCTCAATACTAACAAGGCATATGGGCCTGATGGAGTCCCTCCTGTTGTTCTCAAGAACTGTGCTTCTGTCCTTACACCCTGCCTGGGCAAACTCTTTCGACTTTGACTATCAACTTGTACCTTTCCTTCTTGCTGGAAGTTTGCTCTCATTCAGCCAGTCCCAAAGAAGGGTGACCATTCCCAAACCTCTAACTATCGTCCAATTGCTTTAACATCCTGCATCTCAAAAGTTTTCGAGTCAATTCCTAATAGAAAAATTTTAAAGCATCTTTCCTATCACAACCTTCTTTCTGATCGTCAGTATGGGTTCCGTCAGGGACGCTCCACTGGTGATCTTCCTACCTACCTTTCAGACTCCTGGTCATCCTCCTTTCGGAACTTTGGCAAAAGCTTTGCCATTGCACTTGACATCTCAAAGGCTTTCGATCAAGTCTGGCATAAATCTTTAATTTCCAAACTGCCCTCTTACGGTTTCTATCCTTCTATCTGTGTCTTCATCTACAGCTTCCTTTCTGGTAGTTCTATAGCCGCTGTTGTAGACGGCCATTGTTCTTCACCTAGATCTATCAACAGTGGTGTTCCTCAGGGCTCTGTCCTATCACCAACTCTTTTATTCATCAATGACCTTCTAAGCTGTACATCAAACCCTATCCACTCGTGTGCTGATGACTCCACCCTTCACCTTTCCATTTGGTTCCCGCAACGTCCATCTCAGCAGTTACTTCAACAAACAAGGGATGAGGCTATGGCACACCTAATGTCTGACTTGGCTCGTATCTCTGACTGGGGTAAAAATAATCTAGTTGATTTTAATGCATCTAAGACTCAGTTCTTACACCTATCAATCCAACGAAATATTCCACAGGTGTACCCACTAATGTTTAATAATACTCAGCTTAATCCTACCATCATCCTTGAATATGCTTGGCATTTCATTCACTCGGGACTTATCTTGGAAAGATCGTATTACATCTCTTGTAAAATCTGCTTCCAAGAGATTAGGTGTGCTAAGCTGACTCCATTCCTTTTTTACCCCTGCACAATTGTTGACTCTACAGTATACACGGGTTTTATCTGTCCCTGTGTGAAGGACAACTCGCATGTGTGGGGAGGTTTTCCACATACAGCTCTTCTCAATAGCGTGGAGTCAAAGGCTTTACGTCTCATTAACTCTCCTCGTCTTACTGGCTCCCTTCAACCTCTATCTCTTCGCCGCACTATTGCATCTTTATCTCTTTTTTATTACTACTTCAATGGTCGTTGCTCCTCTGAACTGTCTGCATGCATTCCTCCACCTCTACGACGGGCGTGTAGCACCCGTCAAACAGCAAACTCTCATCCCTTTTCTGTCCAACTCTCTAATGCAAGAGTTAACCGTTACTACCAGTCCTTCATTTATGCAACAGTTCAACTCTGGAACTGTCTCCCTAAGTCTGTATTTCCTGCTTCCCATGATCTCCAGTCTTTCAAACGCAGTGTGTCTAGGCATCTCGAAATGATCGGATCTTGAATTTGGCTCTCTTTTGTATTTTGTTCTTCTCTTGGAAGGAACAGTTTTTGCGGGCTCGTGGCCTTTGGTTCCTTCTTCCTAGCATAAAAAAAATATATAGTAACTCAAGAATATATTCGATAAAATCTCTGCAAGATCAATATCGCTCAATACTAATTTAACTATAGGGATCTGACAAATGTATGAATCACTGTAAGTTTGCCAGCAGTGTGATAACAATTGTTACCCATGTCTGTTGGAAGTGTGCCACTAAGATTTCTGTTAACAGTATATATCACCAGTTTGGTTCGGTACACATTATATCACATACGTTCATCATTCATTCATTGCCAGACGCCATGTATCCCAAACAGGGTGGCCAAGGCTTAGAGTTAATTGTTTTACAGGGAGGGGCACTAATCCTCCACCAACCCCACTTGACACGTAGGGAGAACGTACTGTACTGTATATTACCATGCACTAGAAGAATGTTTGCTTTATCAGTAGTCAGCTCGGATGACCACAAAAATTATGGAGTAGAGTTGCATGCATTAACAAAATAATCCAGCACGGAAAATTTTCATCAGTTTACTGTCTCTGCTCAGGAGTAGACTGCTCCAAGAACACCAGCCCAAAGTGCAGGAGGAAGGGCGGTATATGCAAGAGTTCCTGTGGCGAAAACGAAAAGCCTCTAAAACGTGGCTGCAAAAACAAGAGGCCCAAGAAAGGCGGCAAGCGATGCGTCTGCTGCATCGAGAAAGGTATAGTAGTTTCATAGTACTTGCTTCGTGACGATATGGCAAAATTTGCTGTAGATTGTGATCTACATTAATTAATGTTTCTTAAGGATGGATTATACCGACGTGTGGAAATGTTTTGGAAGTATTTTTCCAAGTCAACAACTTAGGTCACGGTGATACCAACAAGCAAATCCTTATTTGCTGAGAGAAATTCCGTACGGCAGAAGTAATCAGTCATACCCATTTAAATAAAACAATGCATCCATCCATCCATCCATCCATCATCCAATCCTATGTTGCCCCATGAGGAGCGTGGGAGCCGGGGGCTAGGTAAGTAGGTCCTGACATTTAAGATGAGAGTGACCAGCCTCACTCATCCCTGAGTGGCATTACGTGAGCAATAACCCCAACCATCCCTTGGATATAAACCTTTATCGGCTCAATCCGATTGTAACGCCGCAATTACCCACTAAACCACCAGGCGCCATAATGTGGTTATATGGTTACCACCCAGCGTAGTAAATGGTTTCCTGGTGTACAGGAAACCATTCGGCTTGTTACTCAGTGTAGAGTCACCCATAGGCTGAAGGAACAGGTAAGAATGAAGGAAAGGAATATAAAAGAGGGAGTGTAAAGTCACCCATAGGCAGAAGGACGAGGAAAGAATGAAGCAAAGAAAGAGGAGGAAGGAAGGAAAGGAGGGTAGAGAGGAAAAGGCAGACACTCGAGAGCAGCACTACAACGAGTGAATGGATGGTGAGCGCCCCCACCTACTACAAGCAAAGGGCCAATATTAACGAAATTATGCAGAACATGGGGAAGCTTCAGTTGTTTCATTCTTTGAAATCTGTAATTTAAATGAAATTTTAAGAATTAATTTCATTTCACAGCTGGAGCCGCAAAAGTAAAATACTCGGCGTGTTACCTTTTGTGTACAAAGATTTAGATGATGGGTAGTATATTTCGTCTACCTGACAGTATCTGAATCATGGTTTAGCCAGTTTGACGGTAAAAGCTGCAGATTAAATTCATCCAGAATCTTAAGAATGCTATGAACACAATACCAGCAAAGGTGAATAAAGTATAATAATTGTCACAGCTTTGTTGATTTCCAGGATTTATTTGTATAGTAATTCTTCTCAGACTCTTGAACACTTGTCTGGCAAATATATATATATATATATATATATATATATATATATATATATATATATATATATATATATATATATATATATATATATATATATATATATATATATAGATAGATAGATAGATAGATAGATAGATAGATAGATATAGCGTATATGGAAGTACGTTGCGCAGCTTTTACTCCTTTAGTAGCCAGTACCTGTAGTGTAGTGCACTGCTTTTTGTGAAGTGGAGTGAAACAGTAAAAATGCTACACATCTGAGGTATGCCCAGAATTGCTCACCACTCAGTACTCTTAGTCGTGTTTGTGTTAAGCGTGAACTGGAGAAGTCCGAGTCTGGTGCACAGCAAATGCCAGTGGCCCGTCGGTACGGTTGCCATCTGGTATTAATTATAACCAAATTGTGGCAAACTTGGTGGTGAAAAATCTTTTGATAATGTAGCCACATGATTTTGTGTTAGCTATAAATCTGCCAGTGGATATGTGCTCACATTGTTTATATTCTTTCTTCACTCGGGCCACTGTATTATAGTTCCTGTGGGTATTATTAACGATATCATTAATAGATAGGTTCTCTCTCTCTCTCTCTCTCTCTCTCTCTCTGTAAATATATAGATATACACAGATATTTTTATGACACAGTCTGATACCACCCTACTATGTATCTGTCTATTCACAACAAAGTGCTTACTATAGCAACATGGTAGTGGCAACTTCACAACAGAGACTAATATTAGGGGACAAGAGATAAAAATTTCTGTTTCGTGACTGAAAAGGAGGGGGAGGTGAATGGAGACACAAGTCAAGAATTAATACATGTAATGAAATAAATATCCAATCATACACAAAACAGATTATCAAAAACTACAGCTTGTAGGTTGATAACTGATTAAACTTCATTTCAATCCAGCGCTAAACCAAAACAATCCTTCTCACAAAATAGCAAAATATAGTGAATCATACAACAGAGAAAAAAGTGAAAAATACAGTACATAATACACCGGGGAAAAACTTGACGAAAGCTCTGTGGGAATGACCCACTTCTGGCGAAACTGGGGTAACGAATAAATGCACCTGGAAATCACAGGAAATGGCCACTCAACTTAGGGAAGCAAAAAGGGGAGGAAGGGGGGGGGGGAATACATCATAAACTGGGGATAAACTCAGGGAATGCACTGCATAACAGTGGGAAAAATGGAGGTAAATACAAACACTTGGGAAATACACTGGACAATCGGGAAAGGGGGGTGTCAATCACTGGTAAAAATACACTTCAGTAATGGATATGATTCACCACCTAATTACATAATGTGAGGCAATCATGATGCAACTCTCACACATAAAGCGATACATGACGTGATATGTACACAAATAAAGTTTTCAAGCCTATCACATGTAAAGCAAATGAACAGTAGACACAGGAGCGAAAGGAAAACATGAACAATGATCAGGAAAACGAACACTAATGAACTCTCACGGCTTAAACACAACAGAAATCATTGACTCGAAACACAAAACATGAACTACTCTTGTAACACACGCACCCGGAAAAAACGGAACGTCTACGGAAGTTCTGGCTAAGACATAAGTAAATTCACATTTGGTCAAATTCAGAAGTAAAGAGGTTTCCATTAGTCTGGTAAACACACGTTCAAAATGAGAAATTTGACCTTTCTTGAAACTTTATCATCAATGTACACTAGTACACCAGTTATACCATTCAACAAGTGGTTCATCAACCTTTGAAATGTGGCAGGGGCGTTCTTCATCCTATATGACATAGCTTGAAATCGCAATGTACAGTTAAAGACAAAAGCCGTGTCGCGAAATTTGGTCAAAATATCTGCTGAAAGACTATAGTTTTGGAGCGGTCTGCTCTGTGTCGAACGATCGGTTGGTAGCACTGACTTGAGTTGCCATTTGCTTCAGGTGACCGGCCTGTGGATGCCAGCATATACTTTTTTTGTAACTTACCGAAACTAATCAACATAATTATTAAATCTTTCTAACTGCTGTTTTTATTTAGTATTTATGAGGCGTTTCTCATCTTTTATTTTTTATGACCACATTCACACCGTTACAATTCAATTAGCTAAATAGATGTTCAGAAGTCAGTTCTCCATCTTTATTAACTGCAAATAAGCTAATCAAGTTGATTATTATGACCTGAGACATTATTTAAGTGTTGTAAAACAAAATTCACTATAGTATTCAACACATGAGAACAGAGTTACTCCATTATATTTTGTTTTCTTTTAGAGTGGCTGGCAAACTTAATCCCACAGACTATTTCGAACAAGTCTACACACAACTGTTCATGCGCTTCATTCTAGGTGCACTTCGTTTCTTACGACGTAAGCACTGCTTGCGGGTGCTGCGTCCATCGTTGTGATTAGTTCCTGGTCCTATAGTGTTGTCGTAACACGAGGACGACCTGAACGATGACGATTCTCCGTTGTGCCTTCATCCTGAAATCCTAATCCACCTTTCTATGGTTATGCATACTGTATACCAAATGTTTGAGCTTTCTGTTCAGGATTCGTTTCCCGTAAATAAAGGAAGATCATGCCACTTCTCATATTCCTATTAGTCGGATGCATGTTGCTTAACCTCTCTACTCCATGGTATAGTAGGTCTGCTAGACGTTTTGTGGTAAGATGTAAGATAAAATGTAGGGTGATCATCGCCTAACCGTTGGCATTTCGTCTCTCAAACGAAATTCGGACTCATCAGTTCTTGCGAGTCGATGTTAAGGCTTCGGAATTTCATGGGCTCTTTCATACCGTCATCCCATCAGCAGCAGATATGAAGCTTGAGGAAGTCAGGCTAGCCAACCACGAACATGTAACTAGTAGAGATTTCATAATATTTCAAGTGTTGCACTTAATCTTCGGACAAAACCGCGACACGACTTGTGTTTTTGCCTGTACCCTGGTTTGTTACGAACGTGGAGATTTCTCTAGCTCTTTATGTCAATGGAATTTGCCAATAGCCATGTACAGTCATAAACACTAAGGGGACAGGGTAATCTGCCACCAGAGGGAAGGTTAATTGCACACGTTCACCTCCAACCCCCCCCCCCCCACCTTATCCCCACCAAACCACTAACTTGTTATGCAGATGGATCGGAGATTTGTAGTTTCCCTTACTCCCATGTCTTCCTGCATTTCATGTTACTTTCCCTTATCCTACTATTAGGTGTAATAATAGGTGCATACATCCACCTACAGTTCCATGAGAAGCATTTATATCCAAGTTTTAGCAGATTTCAGTGAAGTGACCCTAATGTATAGAGTTTGATTTCCAAATATTTATCCAACGTCTTCTAAACGAAATAGAATCTAAGTAACAGCAACGAGTCATATGATTACTAGCCAGATAATGTCTCCTGCCTTATCATCTGGAGCGTTACATATCCAGCCTCTCATTCATCCACCTACGCACTCAGCCCATCCAACACAACCCAGTGACCTCACCCCGGCCACTCACCCTGCCCCTCAGCCGTCCACCCTTCCCGCCAACGAATGCCACCGACGAAGCTCACATAACAATGCCACTCAACACATTCACCCACTCACCTACCTATCCTGAACTCATGCAGCCAACCAACCCACCAACCTAACCACGCACCCAGAACAACCTGGCCGCGCAATCTTTTCAGTCACCCTAGCGATCCACCGTGCCCACTCATCCTGCCGACCCACTCTGTCCACACGTACCGACGACCATCTCGCCCACCTACCATGGCCACCCGTCCTCCCCATCCATTAATTCTAAGCACCCAGCTCACCCAACAATGCCATCCATCACATCCACCCACACTACCCTCCCACCATCACCGCATCTCTCTCTGAACACACATACCCTGCCCACCAACCCCACCGTGGGAACCCACCCATCCAAATCACTCACTCCTCCCACTGTCCTACCCGCCCATCCACATGCCTCACCACTCTTCTCACCCAACCTTATTCACCCCCCCCCATTCCACTCACCCATTCAAACGCCACTCATCCAAACAAACTCATCCCATTCAAACCTAACTTTCCGACCCCTACTCAACTTTCCACCGATCTAGCCACTCCCACAAGCAGCCCACTCAACACATCCACTCTATAACCAATACACCCCTACAGCCCACCCCAAGCCACTCCACACACTCCAACCAACCGCCCCCCTCCCACCCTTACCAACCATTCTGCCCAACCACCCTAGCGATGCACCAAACCACCACAACCACCAACTAAACTTCATTAACTCTGCCCACCCAACCGACAGCCTCCAACAGAGAGAAAGAGAGAGAGAGAGAGAGAGAGATGATTAAAACACACACACACACACACACACACACACACACACACACACACACACACACAGAAAAAGTAATATTTCGTTCTCGCTTTCGTATCGGAATATACCGTAAAGGGATACTATGAGCATATGAAAAGAGGTGGTGAGTTGTGTCAAGCACCTTGGTGTGGGGAAAAGGGAAAACAGCTCGTGTGGTCATTGCTACACATTATATTCAAGTGTGTGCATTGACTGCAATCATACTGAGCGGTAGTTTGTAGGAATTAGCCCTAGAGATCCTTTAAATTTCTGATGACATACTGGGATAGTTTCGCAATAATATGAATCGCCAGGCAAGTTATACAAACTTATAAAACTTAATGCTAATACATGATTTAACATAAAAATGTCGACACTAGTAATACTAAAATCCTATGTCGTAAGGGGTGATCGGTGTGTGACACGTAAGACTGCTGGGCCACAGACAAGAAGTTGTTTGGTTTATGCCCAAAGTCAGGCACATAAGAAAAAAATCCACTTTTATATTGAAGATTATATACAGCATACAGAACAGGGATATGTCAACATAATTATCAGGCTTTGAGTGCACACAGCACTGGTGCCTCCCAGTGTAAGGAAGGGATGGTAACCTGAGAGTAATGAAAGAATTTGAAGATATTCTTTAGGTAGATCTGAGACGGGCAGATGAAGCCAGCAAGGCAAGGCGAACGGGTGAGAAAGGAGGGAGGGAGAAGGGGGAGGATTTGGGGACGGTGAAGGGGAAGGATGAGATGTGGAAGTGTCCAGTATTGTTCTGATAGCAGCTTGCACAGTATATGGACGCGTATCTTCGATATACACCCATTAATTCATCTATGTTGTGGATGTATTTCCGTTTGGATTCCATGATATGCTATCCTATGGCAATAATTTTAATGAACAAATAATTCGGTAAAATGTTAAGTATTGTAAAAATTCTCGTTTCATCATTATTTGTTGTTCACACTATTGAACGATTATAGGATACAGTCAGTCATCAATCAGTAATTCGTAAGACTTGAGACCAATCTTCCTCGGGGAAAAACAAGCACTGAGGATGATTAGTGGGTGAAGTCGTTGTGTACTGCTCTCTCTCTCTCTCTCTCTCTCTCTCTCTCTCTCTCTCTGTGCGTGTGTGTAACCGTCCTGGTTCTATTTTGGTGTTGCCACTGCTGGGACATACAACATTGGATATGTGCTGTAAGTTGGTGACAGTGGTTAGATACAGGGATAACAGGTTCACTGGTGCATGGGCCCAACGAGACGTCATGCCTTGGAGAGGAAGTAGGTCCATCATGGTAACACTGAAAGAAGTACGATACTGTATGTGGACGGAAGCCGGGCACATATAGGACACAGCCACAGGTGTACATTGGTTTATATAAAGTTTATGGTGCGTCCTGCTGGACAGATTTTTTTTTTTTTTTTTTTTTACCGGAGAATGTGCAATGAATATTAGAAATTTGTTATTATTGTTATTGTTATTATTATTATTATTATTATTATTATTAGTAGTAGTAGTAGTAGTAGTAGTGAGCAGATGGAGAGAACACTTTAAGGAATTGTTGAACGTAGAGGATGGAAGTAATGCGAGTATAAGTGGCTGGGGAATGGCTGGGAGAAGGAGGGAGGTGAGAAGACAGGAAGAAATCAGTAGGATAGAAGTTGTGGAAGCAATGAAGAAAGTTAAATTGGGGAAAGCCCCAGGAATTGATGGAGTGTGTGGTGAAATGCTGAAGCATGGGGGAGAGATAGTAGTAGAATGGATGTGGAAGATGTGCAGATTGGCCTGGGAGGAAGGTAGAGTCCCGGAGGATTGGAAATCAGGTATAATTATTCCCTTGTACAAAGGAAAAGGAGAAAAAGAAGTGTATGGTAATCATAGGGGCATTTGTCTTCTTAGTATAATAGGAAAAGTTTATGGTAGAATACTTATAGACAGAGTTAGAGAAAGAACAGAGAAATTAGTTGGAGAAGAACAAGGAGACTTTAGGAAGGGAAGAGGTTGTGTAGGTCAGATATTCATTCTTAGATCTTTAGTGGAAAAGTTTCTAGAGAAGGGAAAGAAGTTGTATGCGGCTTTCATGGATTTGGAGAAAGCATATGACAGGGTGGATAGACAAGGATTGTGGAAAGTGTTAAGAATATATGGAGTAGATGGGAAGTTGTTGAATGCTGTGAAGAGTATGTACGATGGTGCGAAGGCTGCAGTGTGTGTGGATGGTGAACTAAGTGAATTTTTCTCTTTGAAAGTTGGTTTGAAACAGGCATGTTCATGTCTCCATGGTTCTTCAATCTGTACATGGATGGGGTAATAAAAGAGGTACAAGGTAGGGTAGTGGATGTTGGAGTGGCCCTGGTGAGAGAGGATAGTGTTTGGAAACTCCCTGTACTGTTGTTTGCAGATGATACTGTGTTGTTGAGTGGAGACGAAGGGGAGCTGCAAGGCTTGGTGGATGAGTTTGGGAGAGTGTGTAAGAAACGGAATCTAAAGGTGAATGTAGGGAAGAGTAAAGTGATGGTCTTTGAGAGAGGTGAAGTTAGTGAATGTACAGCGAGGTTGGATGGTGAGGAGTTGGAAAATGTGAGTACGTTTAAGTACTTGGGTTGTGTGATGAGTAAGGATGGAGGTTTGGAGGGTGAAGTGCTTGAAAGAGTACAGCAGGGAAGAAAGGTTGCTGGTTCTTTAAAAGCAGTGATAAGAAACAGGGAAGTGAGCATGGAAGTGAAAAAGTTACTACATGACAGTATTGTGATGCCAACTCTAATGTACGGAAGTGAAGCTTGGACATTGTTGGAAGGACACAAGTCAAGAGTGAGAGCAGTGGAAATGAGTTATTTAAGAGGAGCCTGTGGAGTCACGTGGAGAGACAGGCTGACGAATGAGGATATAAAGGAGTGTTGTGGTGTTGATGTGGATGTGATAGGAAGCGTTATGAGGATCACACTGAGGTGGTTTGGCCATGTGGAGAGGATGGAGGGTGAAAGACTGACGAAGAGAGTGTATGTGAGTGAGGTGGAGGGGGGAAGAGGGAGGGGGAGGCCGAGGATGAGATGGAGGGATGGGGTGGAGAGGTATATGAGAGAGAGGGGTGTGAGTTGGGAGCAGGGCAGTGAAATGGCGGGGGACAGGGCTACTTGGAGGCGATTTGTTTCTGGCCACCCCAAACGGGATTGAGGCGTCTGGCAATAGATTGATAGATAGATAGTAGTAGTAGTAGTAGTAGTTTTAAATAATAACAATAATAATAATAATAATAATAATAATAATAATAATATTAATAAAAAAAAAAAAATAATAATAATAATAATAATAATAACAATGATGATAATAATAATAATAATAATAATAATAATAATAATGATATTAATAATAATACCAATAATAATAATAATAATAATATTTATAGTAATAATAATAATAATTATTATTATTATTATTTTATCATTATTATATATTACTATTATTATTATTATTATTATTATTGCGGGCAGTTCCACAAAGAGGACGTATCATGCACTATTAAGGTCACTGGAACCTGATCCTCTCACAATATCTTGCTGATGCTATCTGGTAACGAGGTCTTTATAGGCTGTGACATTTTATGAACAAGGCTAAGCTACATTGGTAATCCTGACTGTGCTTGGGATAAGTAACACGTTTCTCAGAATAAATGTAGGTAAATACACCATAATATTCAATGATATTTTGTAGGTATCATCCAGGATATTATGACAGTATACTAGAAACTCTTCCAAGCCGTCAGTATTCAAAGTGGTGTTGTAATTATTAGTATAATATATCGAAACAGTAGCTTGGTCAGCTAAGACTGGCAAGCTAACCCTGTGTTATATATATATATATATATATATATATATATATATATATATATATATATATATATATATATATATATATATATGGGGATATTCAAAATTATTGTGATATGTGTATCTAAGCTTCAGGAATCTGAATGCTTGGCCATCCTGCCTCACCAACCCCCCATGCCACACACACACACACACACACACACACACACACAAACACACGTCCTCGGCCTCAAGAACACCCCTAAATGTAATCATAAACGATCAGTATCAGCGACTCAAATCACTGTTATCAATTCGTGATAATGGTAATACCAGTTAATGCGATGCCAACTCAATAGAATATTATATGCTAAATTTAGCTTTAAAAATGTACTATCGTGCACAAACGTTCCTTCCACCAAGCAACCATAGTTAAACTCTAAATCTTCCAATTTTCAACCCATTACACAGCTATATGCATTTCCTATAGATGCTTTATTGATTAAAATTCATATGATTATTTTTGGACTCACTGTGCTCAGGCTGTTGGAAAGATATAATGGTACTTTCTTCCTTGGTTGGAGGAAGACTTTTTTGCACGATAGTACAAAATCAAATGCTAGTAAGCTTTGGCAAACAAGCTGCACAATGTTACTGAATCCTAGGACGTGTTTATGCACCTCTGGCTGAGGCTTCATACATCCTCAGTGGTGCATATACCCCGGGTTAGACTGTGCAGGTGTGTATAATGACATTTTAATCGTCCCCAGGATCAGGCAATAGAACACCCCGTCCTACGCCATCTCGAGGAACACGTGTAACACCTGACTCTTTCAGCACAAGATTCCAACCAACGGGCAGCTCTGCAGGTAAAAAGCAGCCGGTGGTTCATGGGTTAACACGTTCAGCTCACAAACGGAAATCCTTAGTTATGATTCTTTTGTTTGCCAGGTCCCCCGATAATGATTATTTTTCTACTTCTCTCATCTCACTCAGCTGTATTAATTTGGGCCTGGGTAGAATTTATGTCACTAAGGAAGAAAGACTGCCATGGATGTCAACAAGATAATATCTCAATTTATCCCAGTCTGCCCTGTCAAAGTGCCATTAGGTCACCCTGACAGGTAATAGAACGGGGAGGTTTAGGGGAGCCGACTAATAAGGCTTTGATGAGACTGTGGTCGGAGGATCCAAGTGGTGATAGTACTTCTGTCCTGTATTGATCTGTATTATTTGTCAGGAACAGATCGAAGAGAAAGGCGTTATAGTCAGGATTATCTGGTATTCTGGTTGATTCCTTTACCAAATGTATGAGATTAAACATATCTGCAAACAGCTAGCATTCTAGACCTGTATCGTCAGTCCTGGCAGAAAGTGATAACCATTCTACAGTACATTATGCTCGGTAAACTCACCCAAAACGGTAATTTCAGAGCTAAGGGTAAGGTTAAGGTTGGTCAGCTGTTTGTATGTGGGGTCAAAGCACTGGGTTCTGAAGAAGCACTGGGGGAGCGATAGACCACACAGATATATTTGGTAGGCCTTATATTTAGATGGGGTAATAAAAGAGGTACAAGGTAGGGTAGTGGATGTTGGAGTGGCCCTGATGAGAGAGGGTAGTTTTTGGAAACTCCCTGTACTGTTGTTTGCTGATGATACTGTGTTGTTGAGTGAAGACGAAGGGGAGCTGCAAGGCTTCGTGGGTGAGTTTGGGAGAGTGTGTAAGAAACGGAATCTAAATGTGAATGTAGGGAAGAGTAAAGTGATGGTCTTTGAGAGAGGTGAAGTCAGTGAATGTACAGCGAGGTTGGATGGTGAGGAATTGGAAAATGTGAGTACGTTTAAGTACTTGGGTAGTGTGATCAGTAAGGATGGAGGTTTGGAGGGTGAAGTGCTTGAAAGGGTACAGCAGGGAAGAAAGGTTGCTGGTTCCTTGAAAGCAGTGATAAGATACAGGGAAGTGAGCATGGAAGTGAAAAAGTTACTACATGACAGTATTGTGATACCAACTCTAACGTATGGAAGTGAAGCTTGGACGTTGGTGGAAGGACACAAGTCAAGAGTGAGAGCAGTGGAAATGAGTTATTTAAGAGGAGCCTGTGGAGTCACATGGAGGGACAGGCTGACAAATGAGGATATAAAGGAGCGTTGTGGTGTGGATGTGGATGTGATAGGAAGCGCTATGAGGAATACACTGAGGTGGTTTGGCCATGTGGAGAGGATGGAGGGTGAAAAACTGACGAGAGTGTATGTGAGTGAGGTGGAGGGGGGGAGAGGGAGGGGGAGGCCGAGGATGAGATGGAGGGATGGGGTGGAGAGATATATGAGAGAGGGGGGTGTGAGTTGGGAGCATGGCAGTGAAATGGCGGGGGACAGGGCGACGTGGAGGCGATTTGTTTGTGACCACCCCGAACGGGATTGAGGCGTCTGGCAATAGATAGATAGATAGTTTATATAGTGAGTGATCAAAATTAGTTGAAGTTTAAAACAGTGTCAACTGCAAATTCAGATTTGATATACCTACAGATGCCATTCTTGTTATGGAAGTTTGTAAGTAGTTGGTAACCAGGGAAACAAAATGGAGATACTTCATAAAGGGAGAGAGTTGAGGGTATCGCATTACAATTGGCTTAAGTACTGTGGCTGAAATTACTCGTGTTATTGGATGTTCGGTGGTGTCATATTATTCCTTTAGTAGGTATGCCGTAAAGACATCATGGATTAAATTTCCGCAATGCAATATTAAGAGCAGATTATGAAAGGCAATTTAGGGAGACGTTAAAATGCTATATATATATATATATATATATATATATATATATATATATATATATATATATATATATATATATATATATATACTGTATATAAGACAAAAACTACCAAGAGAGGAATATGGCCTTCAAACTTTTTTCGTGATGGATTGCATTAGTGTTGCCAGTGGTAATGACATGTATGCGATTACTGAGGACACTGTAATGAATAACTTTATTTATGGATATCACACTGAAAGTAGACTTGGAGGAGAAAACATACAAATTGCTGTCTGATTAGGATGACATCATTCTTCGTTCATCTACACAGCAATGTTTTAAAACGTACGATACCGGATGTGGACGGAAGCAGGGTGCATAATTGGACGCAGCCTCCATGGAGATTGGCTTATATGAAGTTTCTGGTATGTCCTGCTGGACAGATTTTTTTTTTTTTTTTTTACCAGAGAATGTGCAATAAATTTTAGAAGTTTATAATATTACTAATAATAATAATAATAATAATAATAATTATTATTATTATTATTATTATTATTATTAATACCATTATCATTATTATTATTATTATTAGCAGTCGTAGTAGTAGCAGTATTAGTAGTAGTAAGAGTAGCAGTAGTAGTAGTAATAGTAGTAGTAACAGTAGTATTTTATGATTATTATTATTATTATTATTATTATTATTATTATTGCGGACACTTTCGAAAACAGGGCGTATCATGTACTATTAAGGTCACTGGAACCTGATCCTCTCACAATATCTTGCTGATGCTATCTGGTAACGAGGTCTTTATAGGCTGTGACATTTTATGAACAAGGCTAAGCTCCATTGGTAATCCTGACTGTGCTTGGGATTAGTAACATACGTTTCTCAGAATAAATATAGGGAAACATACCCATAATATTCAATGATGTTTTGCAAGTATCATCCAAATTATTATGACACTGTACTAGAAACTCTTCCAAGCCGTCAATATTGAAAGTGGTGTTGTAATTATTACTATATCGAAACTGTTGCTTCGGCAACTAAGACTGGCGAGCTAACCCAATGTTGATAAAAGGGCCACAAATATGAATCAAGGCATAACCGAAATATGTACTTGATGGTATGCATAATTTGTCAGTTGGTACACACTGTGGTTCTAGTACTCTCTCTCTCTCTGTATATATATATATATATATATATATATATATATATATATATATATATATATATATATATATATATATATATATATATATATATATATATATATATATATATATATATATGGGTATTCAAAGTTATTGTGATATGGATATCAAAGTATCAAGAATCTGAAAGCTTGGCCACTCTGCCTACCAACCCTTCATACCACACACACACACACACACACACACACACACACACTTCTTCGGTCACAAGAACACTCCTTAAAATAATCGTAAACCACCAATATCAAAGATTCATATCTATCTATCTATCTATTGCCAGACGCCTTAATCCCGTAAGGGGTGGCCACAAAAAGATCGCCTCCTTGTCGCCCTGTCCCTCGCCATTTCACTGCCCTGCTACCAGCCCAAACCCCCCTCTCTCACATACCTCTCTACTCCATCCCTCCGTCTCTTCCCTGACCTTCCCCTCCCTTCCCCCCCCCCTCTCCACCTCACTCACATACATTCTCCTCGTCAGTCTGTCACTCTCCATCCTCTCCACATGGCCAATGTGCTTATCCTAACGCTTCATATCACAAACACATCCACACCACAACGCTCTCTCACATCCTCATTTGTCAGTCTGTTTCTCCATGTGACTCTGCATGCTCCTCACTAATAACTCATTTCCACTGCTCTCACTCTTGACTTGTGCCCTTCCAACAACGTCCAAGCTTCACCTCCATACGTTAGAGTTGGTATCACAATACTGTCATGTAGTAACTTTTTCATTTCCATGCTCACTTCCCTGTTTCTTATCACTGCTTTCAAGGAACCAGCAACCTTTCTTCCCTGCTGTACCCTTTCAAGCACTTCACCCTCTAAACTTCCATCCTTACTCATCACACTACGCAAGTACTTAATCGCAATCACATTTTCCAGTTCCTCCTCATACAGCCTCACTGTTCATTCACTGACTTCACTTCTCTCGAAGACTATAACTTTACTCTTCCCTACATTCACTTTTAGTTTCCGTTTCTTACACACTCTCCCAAACTCACCCACGAAGCCTTGCAGCTCCCCTTCGTCTTCAGTTAACAACACAGTATCATCTTCAAATAACAGTACAGGGAGTTTCCAAACACTGCCCTCTATCATTAGGGCCACTCCAACATCGACTGCCCTACCTTGCATCTCTTATATAATTCCATCTATATACAGATTGAACAGCCATGGAGACATGACACATCCCTGTTTCAATCCAACCTTCAAATAGAAAAATTAACTCAGTTCACTATCCACACGCACTGCAGACTTAGCACTCTGATTCATATTCCTCAAAGCATTCAACAACTTCCCATTTACTCCATTTATTCCTAATACTTTCCACAATCCATGTCTATTCACCCTGTCGTATGCTTTCTCCAAATCCATGAAGGCCGCATACAACTTCTTTCCCTTCTCTAGAAACTTTTCCTCTAAAGATCTAGGAATAAATATGTGATCTACACAACCTCTTCCCTTCCTAAATCCTCCCTGTTCTTCTCCAACTAATTCCTCTGTTATTTCCCAAACTAGGTCAGTAAGTATCTTACCATATACTTTTCCTATTATCCTAAGAAGACAAATGCCCCTATGATTACCACACACTTTTTTTCTTCTTTTCCTTTGTACAGGGGAATAATTATACCTGACTTCCAATCCTCCTGGACTCTACCTACCTCCGAGGCCAATCTGCACATCTTCCACATCCATTCTACAACTATCTCTCCCCCATGCTTCAGCATTTCACCACACACTCCATCAATTCCTGGGGTGTTCCCCATTTTGACTTTCTTCATTGCTTCCACAACTTCCATCCTACTGATTTCTTCCTTTCTTCTCACATCCCTCTGTCTTGCAGCCATTCCCCAGCCAGTTATACTCGCATTACTTTCACTTTCTTTGTTCAACAATTCCTTAAAGTGTTCTCTCCATCTGCACAGTTTTTCTCCCTTCTCCGCTAGTAATCTACCATTTTTATCTTTCACTTCCTGATCAAGTTCATTGCCGACCTGTTTAACTCTCTCTACCTCTTTCCAGAACATTTTCTTACATTCCCTCCACTTTACACTCAAATTCCTTCCAAATTCCTCATCCGCACTCTTCTTACTCTCTCTTACTAATCTATTCACCTTTCTCTTCCTCCGTACGTATAACTATCTCTTTCGTCACTCAACTTCTTCCACGCCCCTGTTTCTCATCCACTTACTATATACTTCCTTCTTTTGCGCCACAGCCTGTCTCACCTCTTCTTTCCACCATGATGTTCTTTGCACCCTTTTCATCTTTTCTTCACCCCACACACCACCTCACATGCAGCACAGATTTCTTTTGTGACTATCTTGCACACACCTTCCAAGTCCCCTATCTGCTCCAATCCATATTTACCCAATCGCTCCTCCACTTCTCCCTTATATTCTGCCTTTTTCCATCATCTTGTAATCCTTCCACCCTCCTTATATATACTATTTCCTCCTGTCCTTGCCTTCTTCTATTTCTCCATTTCACTTACACCTTGATTCTCACCACCACCAACTGGTGGTCAGAAAGTCCGCTCCCCCAACCTCTCTTGCATCCACTACACACCTTCTCATCCTTTCATCCACACACACATCACTTATCAATTCGTGATAATGGTAATACCAGTTAATGCGATGCCAACTCAATAGAATATTATATGCTAAATTTAGCTTTAAAAATGTACTGTCGTGCACAAACGTTCCTTCCACCAAGCAACCATAGTTAAACTCTAAATCTTCCAATTTTCAACCCATTACACAGCTATATGCATTTCCTATAGATGCTTTGTGGATTAAAATTCATATGATTATTTTTGGACTCACTGTGCTCAGGCTGTTGGAAAGATATAATGGTATTTTTTTCCTTGGTTGGAGGAAGACTTTTTTGCACGATAGTACAAAATCAAATGCTAGTAAGCTTTGGCAAACAAGCTGCACAATATTACTGAATCCTAGGACGTGTTTATGCACCTCTGGCTGAAGCTTCATACATCCTCAGTGGTGCATATACCCCGGGTTAGACTGTGCAGGTGTGTATAATGACATTTTAATCGTCCCCAGGATCAGGCAATAGAACACCCCGTCCTACGCCATCTCGAGGAACACGTGTAACACCTGACTCTTTCAGCACAAGATTCCAACCAACGGGCAGCTCTGCAGGTAAAAAGCAGCCGGTGGTTCATGGGTTAGCACGTTCAGCTCACAAACGAAAAACCTTAGTTATGATTCTTGTGTTTGTCAGGTGCTTCGATAATGTTCAATTTTCTACTTGTCTCTTCGCACTCATCAGTATATTTTCGACCTGTATGTAATATGAATTTTGCTGGTCACATACTAGGGAAAACTTGGACTTTTCCAAATGCACGATCGTTACGATCGTCTGCTTTTTTTTTTTTTAACCCTTGTGTAATCTATAGATATTAATCTTAACTCCTCTTCGTGTCTATCATCAGGTACACTTTCAGGAGGCACACGCAGAACCACACCAATTTTAAACAGTAGGCCTACTCCAGTTACTGGCAGAGCCACACCAACTGTAGATCAAACAACTCCAGGCGCAGGGGGACCCACACGAGTTACTGGTAGAACTACAAGAGACACAAGTAGGACTCCCACAAATGCAGCCAGCACTACAGCAAATCTAACTGCACTTTACGAACAGTTATCAAAGGTCTCCCAAGCCAGAGCTGCAGTGACGGGGATGAAGAATGAACTGGCCAGGTTGGAGTCACAGATCAACAGAACATTGGCAGCAGCAAGTATTTCACGCAATGAAAATAGTAGAGCCATGGCAGAAATTCAAAATGCCTCAAGTCTCATGTCAAACGTTACTAACGCCATCGAAACTAATGATACAAATTTACTATTATCTTTAAAACCCGAAGTCCAGTCGTCTGTAAATGACATGGCATCAGTGGAATCTCAGCTCAAGAATGGATCCATACTTAGCACAAATGAGCTCATTCAGTCCCTACAGGAAACTCGGACAAAAGTTCAGAGAACCAAATCTGTTGCTCAGACCAAAGAAACTCAGCTTGCAAGAGAAATATCTGCCTTACAAACTCAGGTGATTTTGTTAGGTGGAACAACGGTGTTTGTTCCAAGCACACCCACAGCATCTAGTAGGGCTTCAGGTGCTACTGGCAGACCTTCAGATGGTACTAGTAGACCTTCAGGTGGTACTGGTCGACCTGGAAGTACTTTTGGTTCTCCTGGTAATTCCTCAGCTAGTTCTAGTAAACCTTTCTACCTTTCCAGTAAACCTTCACGTCCTTCAGGTACAACATCAGGTCCTTCTAGTAGACCTATAAATCTTACTGGTATATCTTCATATTTTGCTAGTAAACCTTCAAGTTCTCCTGGTAGACCATCAGATTATGCCAGTAAACCTTCATCTGGTATACCCACATATGCTACCGGTAAACCTCCAAGTCCTGCTGGTTCAGGTGCTACTGGTAAACCTGCAGATACTTCCAGCAGGATTTCAGGTTCCCCTCGTAAACCTACAGGTGTTACTACTAAACCTTCAGATACTTCCAGCAGGATTTCAGGTTCCCCTGGTAAACCTACAGGTGTTACTACTAAACCTTCAGATACTTCCAGCAGGATTTCAGGTTCCCCTGGTAAACCTACAGGTGTTACTACTAAACCTTCAGATACTTCCAGCAGGATTTCAGGTTCCCCTCGTAAACCTACAGGTGTTACTACTAAACCTTCAGATACTTCCAGCAGGATTTCAGGTTCCCCTCGTAAACCTACAGGTGTTACTACTAAACCTTCAGATACTTCCAGCAGGATTTCAGGTTCCCCTGGTAAACCTACAGGTGTTACTACTAAACCTTCAGATACTTCCAGCAGGATTTCAGGTTCCCCTGGTAAACCTACAGGTGTTACTACTAAACCTTCAGATACTTCCAGCAGGATTTCAGGTTCCCCTCGTAAACCTACAGGTGTTACTACTAAACCTTCAGGTGCTACTGAGAGGTCTTCAAGTGGGCCTGCATAATTTCGATGTACCACGTACCTCATGATTATTCTGGTTAATATAGATCTCCCCCTCTAGACGCTCCATGACACACCTCAGAATGGAAACCCTAATGAAATGAAAACTAGAATTTAGTACGTACTTTTCCCTTTTTTTTTTTTTTTTTAATGAAGCTTTGACATATATTAAAGGACCATTAAAAATTACTGAAGTTGTGTTTTATAACTCTTTTCATGTACAGTAATACAATTTTTTTACGTTCCTTTTATTTTTTTTTTCAGAAATTTAAAGCCTTATTACTCTAAAGTCATTCAGAGAACATGATTCAGATTATATGGCTAAATGTTGAGATCTGGAAGGCGAGGACCGAAACTGAGTAGGTTTAAAATAAAGCTAGCTGAATAATCATAATAGATCTGTTTATTTTGTGACAAATTTGCAACTTTATGAATTACGAAAAAAGAAAAACAAAAAACTGATACTTGCTCCTTGTATTTTATGCTGTTGACAATAGCATGAAGTTTAATATAACATCAAAAGAATTATAAGTGATTCACAAATAGAGAGCAAATACGAATTTACAATATGGAATCCTTAATTTTGAGAAAATGAGCATATTATTATTCCTCATACACGTCCACTTAGTACACTGCAAATGGCATATAAGAATGTGTATGGTTTCCCGCAGCATTAGTTGTATTTGCCATGTATGAAACCTCATTGCTAGGGCATTACTGAAAAACTGTATCCTTCACTAACTTTTTTTTTTCCAGAGACATATTTTCTTTGTTTCCATATACAGTATACTTGTAACAGGTTACCAAAACCTCATCCCATTCCCATTGGGTCTTGATAT
Organism: Coenobita brevimanus; assembly: GCF_032717465.1. Classification (NCBI taxonomy): domain Eukaryota; kingdom Metazoa; phylum Arthropoda; class Malacostraca; order Decapoda; family Coenobitidae; genus Coenobita; species Coenobita brevimanus. The sequence continues at coordinate 27,649,951 of NC_136978.1, forward strand.
ACGAAGATCTCTCTCTGCCAAGGGCATGTGTACAGGGTTGCTTTTGCCACAACAAAACCAGGACCAGACAAGTGGAGACTTTTCACTTTAAGACAAATTCCAAATGCGACCAAGGAGGTGTTGATAGGGGGTTGGCTTTTCCCCCTTGATATTAAATTACATGGCCTGCATCAAATAAATATTCAATAGTATCGGTAAACATGCCAGTACCACGTTCAAACTTCCACAACATCTGGCCAGAATATGGACCTTTTGTCCATCGTCTTAACCTGTTATTCATGGTTGATCGATTTTTTTTTTTTTTTTTTTTTTAGTCAAAAAAGGGTGTACTATGTCCATAACGAGACAGTTATAAAATATGAAAACAACAGTAACATCATAATTGGAACTGTAAGTGGGGGAGTGATGTTGATACTATTGGCGACTCTATTAAAAATATATATATATATATATATATATATATATATATATATATATATATATATATATATATATAAAATTCGTGATCCTCTCGTAGTCTTATATTGTTTACAGCTTACATAAATATATATATATATATATATATATATATATATATATATATATATATATATATATATATATATATATATATATATATATATATATATAACGGCAAATTGAACAGTATAATGTACGAGGCTTAAACTGTTACCAAATGACAGAGTCGTGCTCGATTGTACAGTCCTAAAGAATTAAACCACACTGACCATCTTTTAGTTTACATCTATGTAGATTTAACAAAGATCGTTGTACTTTGCAAACAGTATAAGAGCTAACGAATGTATATGAATATCAATTTGGGGGAAACCACTGAAAAAGTAATTTCATTTCCTGATTAAATTAGTTATATTCATGGATTTACTGGATCGTATGAGTTGCATGATGTATGTTGCAGTAAGAATAAAAAGATTTTAAAAATTGTTGTTTTAACATTTATGATCCTTGTAGCCTCAATGGCTATTCTGAAAAACGAAATACATTTTATTCATACTTAGCTCTTAAATAAGGAATTATATGAATTTTGTTTCTCAGATTTTTTTTTCCGTGAGGGGGGGGGGGCCTCAATACAGAATGAAGCTAGTTTATATTTTATCATTTATCAATGCTGAGTACAGACATTGGGATGAGATTACTATGACACAGCTCAAATGAACATACCAATTAACAAAGTAATAGCAGACGCTGCAGAAAGAAAGGTATATATTTGGGAAAGTTTTCCAAGACTTACGTACATATGATAGAACACGACAATCAAAAGAAAGACAAGGTAGAAGCAGCGGAGCAGAAGGAAACTATTAAAATAAAGGCTGCATATGCAGGAAGACATTTTGTTGGATCCTTATAGAGACGTTTACAAAAAAACTCAATCGAAATTAGAGCAACAGCCACTAAAAAAAGTCAAACGACGCAGGACTAGGTCTGAGTCCTCTGTCTATCCCACTAGCATCTCGTTGCTTTATGGGTGATTGTTCGAACATTCTGTGATCTGAATGTAATAAAATCGCAAGTGGTTATTTTTTTTTTTTTTAAGTTATCAAAATTGGCATTTTCTTTGCAGTAATATACGTAAAAATAAAAGCACGAATGAGACGACAAACTGGAGTGAAATGTACCTAAAATATAGAGTGTAACTTATCCTTAGCGACTTCGTTATCAAAAAGAAACTCTTTTAAAATGACTGCTGGGTATGAATTCGCTTCCATTTATTTTTCTGTCATACCACTGAATCATTCCCTTTGTGCTGATATAAAATGGTAGATGGCCATGTGAGTAAACAATTCAGATGCACTAGCATAATACTTCAGAGAGCACAAAAAATCATACATTAACATTGGTCTCGGTATTTTTTCTTCCCATCTAATTTTAAAACACTCTTAAATCTGTTATGGGAAGGGTAGGCAGTTCAGTAGTACATAAAACAATGGTCCGAACCCACCCGTCTCTCCAATCGAGGCGCGATCATCTACGCGTAGTGCATACTGGACTATCCTCGTGTAAGATATTGGCTGTGGGCAGCCATGGTTGTGAACATCGTTTTTTAACGTGTCCCTTAGGTCAGTATGAAATGCAGTTATTAAAATATATATTATACAATTCAAGCCCACCTGACGATATCGTGAGGTCTTTTAATGATATGGAAGGTATTGTATAACAGCGTCGATTGACAGCGTTACTGGATGATGTTCAATAGAGGGTGTAGGCCTAAACCTAGGTGGTGAGGTCGAGACAGTTTAGGTCGTTGTGGTGCTGAGCATCGATAGACGGTGGCAGATCTTACGATACTGCATCATGTTCATCTTTTCACCGTCCGATTCTAATTCCAATACATGCTCAGAGAGATAAAAACACAAGGCATTGTTTGTGCTGTGATTTTTTTTTGTTTTTGCTTTAATCCTAATGTCGATGACAGCATTCTTTTGCTTCTCTGACTGCCTACTAGCATCTAAGACTAATGGAGGATACAATTTCCTACATCTGATCAGTGAGTGAGACTGACAGCCCCCTTTGTGTCACAATGCAATCAGAGTAATCGATTACTATATTATATGCGCTTGTGAAGAAATTCTGCTCGAAATTGAAGTTTAAACCCATTTAACCCGCCCCGTCCCGACCACTTTTTGACCACTGGTACCCCCCAATCCCGACCATTTTTCGACCCTTTTTTTTTTTGCTAAAACTTTCGCTTTTGGTGAGAAACATCGAAAATTCATAGAGAAATCGCTCACCTGAGGTTTAAAATACTCATTACAGGTAGGAGAGCCTCCTTACCTTACTGGGTTTTCTATCAGGCTGGCACCAAAGAAAACGAGTTCTATGGGAGGATAACTATTTCACACCACTCATAAACGGTATTTATTTATTTACTGTTACGAATTTACATGTAGTACAAGAGTATATTGGTTTTCAAGCAGTAATATAGGCATTATAAGCATTGTTTCACTCACTAATACCTGACCTTTTTTTGCCACATTACCTGATCATCATTTCTAACTGTTTCTTCCTCTAATGCTATGTAAAGTTTGTCCTCCACATTGTCATTGATTGGGGAATCACTCTGGCCCTGAATTTCGTACCGTGGCATGACATGGCTATACTGGCCAGGTCACTGATAACAGGTGAATTGCTGAGAAAAGGGCATGCAGGGAGGAGGTCATGCTGGGTAAGGCATTGTCTCCACCTGGCATCTTGTTGAGGAAGGTGTCCCGTGTATACGTACCAAAAATGACTCGCGAAAATTGAAAATTGTGGAAATTATGAACCTTGCAATTGCAGGACGTTGAAGTACATCCTCGGGATTAGCTGTGACAAAATGTGAGGACGTGGAAGTACGTCCTCGGGACGGCGCGGGTTAAGGGTACCTCTCACTATTCAGGTAAACAGTGGCGTTGATGGCGCTACAGTGATTGAGTGTAGCTGTATTTTGCGTCTGATGGCCCTTCTTATTTGTTTCAAATAATAGGGTGACATACCTTGGGTGTTTGGCTGATATTTAATCTCCACTCAAACTGTGCTTGTCCAGCATTGACCTCTATGCATCCACATTGTTTGCTGAGGAACGAACGTCTTATATTGTTTTATTTACGATGACTTAACCACCTGAATCTCATAGTTATCTGTTGGCTGTACTTCTGGATATCGCCAGCTGTCTTTCGATGGAGTATTATTTTTTTTTTTTTCTCCAATAGGAACTTTTCTGCGTCACTGTCCTGAACGCTAGATCTGACTATGACATCGTGATGCCTGCTCTCCCTTCGTAGCGTTAACTTTTTTTTTTTTTTTTATGCAACACTTTACCATAGTGTTTCATAGAATCCGAGACGGTGAGTAAACGGAATGACAGAGCTGAAATTCCCCATATTATGATAGGCAAGCTTTAGCAGATAGTTATATCACTCTGTAAGACTCTCTGTCTTCAATATATGTTAAATCCTAGTTCATATCAATATCTCATCTAAAGCTCATACCTTCAGGATAATCAAGTGGACAGGGTATGAGTGACTTCATGGTGGATGCCAGTCTAGGACAGGAATAGCCTTCAGTAGTTCTGTTTCCCAAATATATTCGATCCGTCCAAAGATATGCATTGACAGTTGCTGGTGAGGGGGATTTCCCCATCATTTCAATCTTGTTTCGTTAACTTCCCTTCAATGTAGAGGAAATTCCTTGATGGAAGAAGGTATAGGTCCTGGTGTAGGATACCTACGTGAATGTCTTCTGACTTTTTCACATCAGCGCCCGTGTACTGTAGGATTCATATTTTTGGAACCTGAGTCTTTTGACGGAGTCATTTACTTCCAGACCTTGATACCACAGTGTTTTTTAAGAGGAAATGGTTCATTTCAAATACAGGATTATAGTGTCGCCTTGAAATATGAAAGGTTTGTGATCCTGAACCTTTGGCCAAACACGAATGAAGTTAATCATGGGAAGGATGATAGGTAGGTAAATTGTGGAGACTTTTTTTTTTTTCATTTATTTTATAGCCAGGAGAGACATCAGAGAAGAAGCTGTAGAGAACTGGAAATAGCGATTCATTGACATACGATCCCCCGGTGACATCACAGTTGATTAACCCGGAGTTTATGGATAAGATGTTCACCAAATTCTCGTCCTCATGTTCACCAACGGTGTAGAGAACACACCCTCCAAACCCAAAAAGTTGTCGCAGTGAACGAGGGCGATTCAGGAATACTGGCGTGGGATTTCTTAATGTGAATCACACTTTGGAGGGTAATGGCATTCATTGTGATGTCAAATGCACCTTCATGACCATTGATTGATGTCAAATGCACCTTCATGACCATTGAGTGATGTCAAATGCACCTTCATGACCATTGAGTGATGTCAAATGCACCTTCATGACCATTGAGTGATGTCAAATGTACCTTCATGACCATTGAGTGAGAGTTGTTTTTGTATTGTGTCATTAACAGCTGGAATCTCATGAGTTCCAGTTGGAAACGTGATAGTAGATTCTTCATCCCTGTATTCATAGATCCATTGGTTATTGGAATCGTCTGTGTTCGGAACCGACTGGTGCATGTCTAAGTTGAGAAGTGCAGTCTCGTGTCCTTCAAGACCATCGATGTTAATGGATGAATACAAGTCGCACGTAAATTTAGACGTAGGGTTAGCACGATACTCCTGAGATTTGACTTTCATGTACCAGAGAAAGAGAAAAAAACAATAACCTACTACCCTTACCTGAGGCTAATATCCATACTGTAATACCTTAATCTAGAGTTAGTAACCTTAATCTATTCCATGCTCTTTCTTATATTTTTTAATTTGCGAGTTTGAAACCTTAGGATAAGTCACAGTCCTGTAATTCTCACTCACCATCACCCAGTTATGGGCAGCAGTTAAGGTCTGCAAGTTCTACCCATCATCAGCTAGTTCAAGGGAAGCAGTTTAGGTCAGCGAGTCACACTCACCATCACCTCCTAGGATTGGTAACCGTAGACTACATGCACGTTTTTTCTTATTTCTTAAGGGTTCCTAACGTAGGGTTAGTAAACGTAACCGAATCACGCTTCAGCTTATAGTGACAGCGAGCTAGTGTCTTGATATTATCGTTCAGGATGGAGTGCTTTTCATCTCCCCTGCAAAACGCCACTTTTTTAATGTGAGAATCATGTATTCTCATGATTGGTTGAGCACCTCACTCTCAAAGAGGGCTTACTTTCAAGCACCTATGATCAGAGACTGCTTAATAACTTGCTTCTTTACGCCTTTCGCCTTCTTCACTTCCTCCTCATTGATAAAAATCTGCAAGGCATAAGGCTGAGATCTAAACCGACGAATTCCACGATAGGTTACCGAGCCGTCTCATCCTTCATTTCTTCACAACACCTTATTCTTGGTGAAGAAGAGACTAATCTGTGGGGTAGTTGGACATGTCAAAAAGGTCATATCGCTTTTCCAGGCCTACTAATAGTCACCCGTATGTACATGGCAGCATAAGGAATCCGTATCCGTGAATAGGAGATGTGCCCTTTCACCATCAACATTTTTCAAATACCCACAGTGGAAATAATACATCGAGGTCTTGCTCAGCTCCAGGAGGGACATGCCTACGTCGGTTTACTGAACATCACCTTCGTTTTGTTCATATGGATTACCATTAAGTTCTCTGTGAGATTTTAAAGCACACAAGGCTGGGTTTTGCTAATAAGCTCCCATGCCCATGCGTACTGTACTTTCATTAGAACAAGTCCAAACTTCAAGCATTCCTTCAAAGCTCGATAATATAAAACATAGTTCTTCTTGTCACAGAAAATTGGCAGGAGCGTAGTAACTTTATCCACCGCGATTATCTCTTCTGCTAGGGGATAGTCGTTATTGTGGAGGTATAGGTTTTCGGAGCACTTTAGGTCAACCCCTAGTATATAATCATTTTTCTAGTCATCAGTTATATTGTCTACAATTTCTATCTTTTCCACCCACTTGAAGTTGCTCATGAGTAGGTAGTGAGACACTGTCCTACCACTGAGATTATTGGCATCATAGTATGCAGTGAAACTCTTAAGTTTTGTTGGATCGTAATTATCCATAGGTGCATCATTAGCCTTAGCATATCCATGGGTAATGGTACTAATGCCACCTCGAATCCCCTTTCCCATCATCAGTAGCATGTCAGGGTCTCGTATCAAGTCTAGATCAACTCCCGTGTGCTTGAGCAGGTCATCCCCAGATAGTCCCGGTTAGGTGAAGCAGTTAGCGGGATCCAACTCGTACGACTTCATGGAAGTAGAGAGCAGACTAAATACCTGCCGAACAGTGCGGAACTCCCGAGTTGCATGGCAGGCTGGTGACAGGGAGAAGTGGAGGTCCCGTTTAACCAGCCCTCAGGAACTGTTCTTGACCATCTCCCTTTGCTGAATATTTTCAGTGTTTTCATTAACATAGAGATTAGGCCAGCATACTCTCATAAACATCTCCAATTGTATGTATCACACTACATGCACATTAGACATCACACCTATTACATCGCCCCCTCTCTCTTAATACTGCTCACATCATTATTAATGGTAATCTCATTTTTTTTAGTCTTGTCTTCACGCAGTTTTACTATTGCTCTTTTAAGCTCAGTCTGGAGACTGTGGATTTTTACTCGAAACTTTCAGAAGTTATACTTTCCAGGTCAGAGACGCCACCATCGACATAAGTTTAAGTAGCAGCATCATTCGGTTCCAGAGGCTGGGCGATATTAGCCAGCCTCTGGTGGGTGATAGTGAAGTTACCCTCATCATGAAGAATCGTGAACCTCGCTCCAGAAGGACCACACTGCCCTCGTTGGTGCAGCTGTTGGTGCACTTGAACACCTGGTCCGATGCCGAAGTTTTTACACTCATTTATTCATGGTGGAAAAACAACTCCCAAAGAATGGAGTGATAGCTTTCATCACATTAAGAGCACAGAGAACAACTAATCATAGATGAACGCAAATGACGTCGTTTAACTGTTGGATGCAACAGTACTTTGATTAGAGAAGGTTGCACTTCACATAGTCTTCAAATTCAAGGGGAGAAGTAACTACAGAAGAGTCGAAATAATACCATAGTGAGTTGGAGGATTTATACTACCAGGTTCAATGAGTTCCTGGACCATTAATTGAATCGAGGTTCAATATACCACATTTCAGAACCTTAGGAGACGTGGATAGGGTGTCCATCATGTATACTTGCAGGAAATGAGGAATGTTAAGCTTTTCATGAGTGTTATCAAGTTATGTTGACTTAGTGCTTTATATGGAATGTTTAACCGTTGTATGGTTTTAGTATAAGACATTTGCCAATGTTTTAAGGAAGAGACCTCTTTTTTTTTTTTTTTTTTTAAGGTTCTAAAACAATACTCTTCCATTTCCCCTCATGGCTTGATTGTATCTTTCCATCTCCTTCTGCCGCTTACCAGCCGCTTTCTTAGCGCTACCCGCCTTAGCAATGGAGCTAACCACCGCTGGCGAGAGAATCGAAGGCACTTGCTACTGCTTGTCAAACTGGTATCCAGAAGAGGAAGCCACCATATATGGATCACAGCGTGACCTGAGTCTTACCCAGTTTTATGGTAAAGGGAACTTGTTTTCTTATCTTATCCATTTGTGCCTGCGTTAGTAGTACAGTTACGTTTTCAGTCTTTCTTGGAACAACTCTAAGGAACAGAGGTAGCTGATGATTAGCAGCATGATTTTTTTTTTTTTTTCTGTGGGAGGACGGCTCGATCTCGTGATGAGCAACGCTAAGGGACACAGGTAGCTAATGATTAGCGGCTTGACTTTTTTTTTGGGGGGGGGGGGAAGGAGGGCTTGATCTCGTGACAGGTATATTTTGTGTTCCATTTATTGTAAAGGAAAAAATAATTTTTATTGTACTTTCACTGAATATTCCCAACCGCAGCTCATCGTTAATGGCCTTTAATACACTGAGGACATTCGTGTAACCAACCTGCATCTCTAAAAATTATGACGATATCAGTCAAAAAGTGCATTCGGATCCGATGGAAAAATAATGGTTGTACTACATCTTTCTCCGGTCTTGTAGTATTGTGTGATGTCAGGTAAGCTACCTCGATGTGTTCGACGTTTAAGGCAGTTATCATATTTCGGTTTTATAATGATTAAAGTATTTACTTCCTTTGGTTGCTTTGACGTTACCATTTTGTTTTAAAATGTGTTTTAGTTCCAGCATAATTTTTGTATACGTTTCATAGTCCTCATCTGATACTGGTTCAGGTTCTTTAAAGGTCAGGAGGTTCAACAATCCTTCCGTGCCTTCATAGGTTGTACCGTCAATTATCACATTATTTTCAACGATAAATGTATTACTTCCACTAAATGTAAATCCTTGATCGTCGTTACTGGACTTTATACCATAGGCAATTTCAAAATCCCTGGGATGTTTCCCTATGATTTTCAAGGGCTGTTGTGTTGTCTTTCCAGACTTTAGAATCTGATAATGCTGAGGCGAAGAAAAAATTGAAATAATGTTGGAAGCAAAGGCTGTGGTGTTGAATGGCTCAGACTATTTTTTTTTTTTTTTAAGCCGGTTCTATCAGTGGTTTCAAAAGTTTATTTTCTTTTTACACAATTATCTCATCTAATTTCATATTTCGAAAATGCTTTTTCAGTATTTCTATCAGATTTATGAGACAAGATGTTTGTTTAACATCTACATAAACCATTTATTGACAGAAGAAAGAAAGCTACAGTCCTGCTCGTCAAATGTTCCTGTTTGTACAAATGTCAGTTCTGCTTGTGCAAACACCAGTTTCTAATATTGCTTGTGCAAACACCAGTCCTGATTACAGCAAACTACAGTCCTGATTGGTTCAATCACCAATCCTGATAGCTGCAATCTGCAGTCCTGATTGTTGCAACTTGCAGTCCTCTAGACATCTTTGCAAGTTATATTTCACTAGTTCCTAAGTCCTCTGCAATGACAAATATTTCGGTGGTAAAGCTGGAAAAGTAACCTTTCGTAAAAGCTTTGTATTTTCTCTATCTATCTATCTATTGCCAGACGCCTCAATCCCGTTTGGGGTGGCCACAAACAAATCGCCTCCAAGTCGCCCTGTCCCTCGCCATTTCACTCCCCTGCTCCCAACTCACACACCCCTCTCTCATATACCTCTCCACCCCATCTCTCCATCTCATCCTCGGCCTCCCCCTCCCTCTTTCCCCCTCCACCTCACTCACATACACTCTCTTCGTCAGTCTTTCACCCTCCATCCTCTCCACATGGCCAAACCACCTCAGTGTGTTTGTATTTTCTACTGATTCTAAATTTGTCTCCAATTTGAAACTTTGATTGACCTTCATTCTCCGAGGGAGGAAATAAAGTCTTCAATTGGTGTCATCCCAATATTCGTGTGATTGCTGGAGTTATAGTTTCACTTAAGGCAGGAAGGACATCAACCCATCTTTTCGTTTTGTTATGGGTAAAGTACTTCCATATTTTAGATTTTGAGGTTCTGTTGAAATGGTCTAGGACTTGGATTTTCGTTTCATTCTCTGTGGCACACCATTGAACTCCGTCTCTGTGCTTTTTCAGTAGGTCTTGAGTTATCTTACTAATGAAACCCAATCATTTTTTTTTTTCTGAACTTTTCTGGGAACTCGTTTCCTAAATAATGGCGTAAAGCCGTTCATGATCTCTACCCCTGTTTTCTTCCTAAAGGGTGTAGCCCAAGCATATTTGCCACAGATATGGATGACAGAATATAATTTGTACTGCTTTTTGTGTGCTTTGTATTTACGCCTATCTACCAAATCCTCCAACCACTGATCATCAATGTCTGATACTAAGACCTTCCACGTTTTTAATTTATGTCTGATGGGCTAATGGAGTGTGTACACATTTTCCTGACTCAACCCACAGTGTCTGAAGGTAGCTTAATGTTTCGAATTAGGTTGCTGATTCCAGAGTATCCTGTTCGAGAGTCATATTATAACTTCTTCAACTGGTCATCTACAGCTATATGCATTTTTTATACACTTCTAATCCAAATCCTCATTCATGCTCATGATACCTGTGATGAGTCCAGTGTAATTTTTAACGTAGTCAGGCTCGTTGGAGTTGAAAGAAATTTCACTAGCCTGTCCTGCTAGAATATCATCTGCTTTATTTCTGTCTTTGGTTCTTGGATATTAAGAATAAGCAATACTGAGTTGCTTACAAACTTCGTCTAAACTCTTCACTCCCTGAAACCCTTCCTTTAATGTTGTAGCTTCGTACCCGGAGAGCAGAATTAATATTTTCCGGTATTATTGAAACAGCTACTGGGAACATTTTCTGAAGGGATGAATGAGGCCAAACATCAAGCCATACTTACACACAAATTTTGAGAGCCTATGTGTTTGTATGCATATTAATTAAACTGGAAACTTGTACATAAATATGTCAGTGTCCTGCGTAGAGAGTATCTTGCATTCCCTTTTGCCATGCTTGTAGTATCTCTCTCTCTCTCTCTCTCTCTCTCTCTCTCTCTCTCTCTCTCTCTCTCTCTCATCATCATCATCATCACCCTTGTCATCACATCTTCCGGTTATCATTATCATGATTATTTTCATCTTCATTGATTTTTAACATCATTTTCATGCTTCCATCATCATCATCATCATCATCATCATCACATTTAGTATCATCACATTTTCTTTCTTTCTTCCTTTTCCTTCTTTCTTCTCATCATTATCACCATCACCACCACTCATTGCCTAGTATAAAATGTGCTGCATGAAATTACCATTAATCTTCAGGCAGAACACATGAACACAGAAAAATACGGTACTCACCTGTACACGTAACATACCCAACTAAGCACATGTACACGGAGAAATGCTCAGGTCACGCACATGGACACGGAAAAATACCAAAGTTACGCACAGGTACACAGAAAAATAATCATAATACGCATATATACGGTAGCGGTTATGTTCGTTACCGGTCTGGAAACTTTCAGAACAGAATCATATCTCGCAAAATTCCTCTATACCCCTCTTTCACTAACTTGGCCTAAGCTCGTCATCTCTCCATCTTGAATAACGAGTTGCATTAAGAGATTAACGCTAGAATGTGATGCTAGTAACGATGAAGTGCTACGGAAAGGTTGTAGAACCATGGTATTGCCTTATGGCACTGAGATACAGGAAATAAGCAGCAAAAGGACAAAAATCTGGTCCAAGTTAAGGTGAAATGATCAGGTCCTCATTCATTTTCACTGCATTTCCCGCTTGAGGACAGCTCGATAGTCTTTCAGGCATAGTAGGCTTCGTAGCACCTCTTCCTGGGCGATTTATCCTGCATAGAACAACTTAACACTCGCTTGCTTATCCTTAGGGTGGAGAGGAATATATTTGCTCAAGTGATCCCGCATAGTAAAAAAAAAAAAAAAAGAAGAAGAAGAAAAAGAAAAGAAAAGAAAAGAAAAGAAAAAAGAAAAGAAAAGAAAGCAAGAAAAGAAAAAGAAACAAGAAAAAACAACAAAGAAAAAATATCCGAGGCATGGAGAGGGACGCCTTTCATTGATGGCAATGTTGTACCCGGACAGAGGGCCTACCGGGATGCACAAATGTCCATTAACTCCCTCCATCTCCTGCAAGAAGGATGGTGGGTTGCAGTGCTAGCTTCTTTTAGTCCACTGAGTTCGTCTTGATGAGCCTGGGGTTGCTACTACCACTACTACTACTACTACTACTACTACTACTACTACTGCTGCTGCTTCTGCTGCTGCTGCTGCTGCTGCTGCTGCTGCTGCTGCTGCTGCTGTGCTACCACTACTACTACTACTGCTGCTCCTGCTGCTGTGGCCACTGCTACGATTACTACTACTACACTACTACTAGTACTACTACTAACTACTACTACTACTCTTAATTCACAAGTCTTGAAACTGTGAAAAGTCTACGGTTCTTTCACCTTAGCTTGGCCCAGATTGTCGTCCATTTGCAGCTTATTTCACATAGAACAGTGGCAGAAGACAATACTGCTGCTTTACATTATATCCAAAGCACTTTTTCGTGACTAGCATCATATTCCAGGTTAATGTCTTGTTGAAGTTCAGCATTCGAGATGGAGAGATGGCAATTTTAGGCCAAGTTAAAGTATAAAGAGCATGGGTCTTCTTTGTAGTCCTAGACGTGGTATCGGCATGGAGTGGTGAGAGATATGAGTCAGGGTGTGTAAGCTGGAGGAGGGCAGCTAAATGATAGAAAACAGGATGACATGGAGGCGTTTTGCTTGTAGCCAGCCATTACGGAATTAAGACGTCTGGCAACACACACACACACACACACACACACACACACACACACACACACACACACACACGGTACAAGAAAGTTGAAAATTCGAATCACCACACATTGGAGACGAAAGATTGTAGGCTCCTTACTAAGCCATGGCTTTTCTCTTGAATTCCTGCAAGCTGTATACATTTTTTTCCAGCTCTGGCAAAATCTCCTATATTGAATAGGTTTAGCTTATAAGTATACGGTCATCAATGAAATAATGTGAAGTGTGTGTGTGTGTGTGTGTGTGTGTGTGTGTGTGTGTGTGTGTGTGTGTGTGTGTGTGTGTGTGTGTCTGTGTGTTTGTGTGTGTGTGTGTGTGTGTGTGTGTGTGTGTGTGTGTGTGTGTGTGTGTGTGTGTGGTTTACTATGTAGAAAGACTGCTGGGCCTCTGAGAACGAAGTAGTTACTCTGCACCCAGAATCAGACACATAACAAATCGACTCAGCATGCAGATCAACATTTATCCTTTTCTCCGTGACGATTCTTGCATTTTCTAATGTGGTATAACTTCGTCAGACGGCAAAATCCAGTGTGTGTTTCTAACAGTGACATTCACTCACTCAATCAGCCACTGTACATTTTTAATGAAATATGACATGAAGCAGCCACCGACTTTATCAGTGTCATACTTGTTGAACATATGAGAATGTTGAGGAGTGAAAGTATTGGTCACGACCCGTATTCTCGTTGGTCAAGGAAGCTCCTCAACACCTTTACCATAGCGATTTGTTTTAGGATATAGCTGATCAACATTTTCGCGGTCTTTGGTCGCGGATCAAGTGTCCAACCTGCTCTTCAGATGCAAATCCGAGTCCAAACAAAAAATATTCACCATAGATCAGGAATTGTGTCTAGTGTCATTAAATTTCGTCTCTTAGCCTGATTAAATTTCATGTTTGGTGATACTATTTTCATTCATGGGAAAATTCGAAAACGTGACGAAAAAACGCTTAGAAAAACAAGTGGTATAAACATTCTTATGCGCTCATTCAACTTATACTCGTCATAACTCTTTTACTTTAGCAATATCATCTTTTTTACATTCATCTTGTTTTACAAAGTCTCAGCTTTTTAATGGTATTAAAATAAATCCGTTAATCCAAAGATTTTAGGGTGAAAAAATGATCGGAAAAGAAACACTTGAATGTGTGGATTTTCAGCTGATGAGGGAGAGCGGGGGGGATTCAACTTATACTCGTCATAACTATTTTACTTTATGCAATATCACTTTCTTTTTTCTTTCTTCATATTCTTCAGAGTTTCAGTTTTCTGACGGTATAACGGCATAAAACAAATCTGCTACTCTAAATATTTTGAGGTGAATAAAATTATCAGAAAAGAAAAAAAAATAGAGCACGTGGATTTTCAGCTGGCGAGGGAGAGCAGTGGGGGGGGGGGGCAAGGATGGTTCTGCTGGCTGGAGGGTGGTTGGACCGCGAGTGTTAATATCCGTTTATACGTTGGTTATGCAGTGTTAGGCAACATTAGAAGGATTTACGTATCACAGAAGAGGACAGTAAAGTCCAACAGTAAAATGAATAATTTAAGAAAAGGTGTTAGAAAACTTCTTTACCCGACGACAATACGAACCGTGGTGTTTGTGCTGTGAGGTGAGTTTGAGGTGCGTGGGTGGGCACATGGAGTGTCACTGTAACTTGAAGAAAGGAATCCACAAGGTGCAACTACAGACATGTATGAACGTCAAAGTAATATGGGAGGGGATGTGTTTAGGGGGTATTGGTGATGTGTCTGGGATGTGTGGAGGATTACACTATAGGCGTGTTTTTGTCGTCCAAGCTGAAGCTTGGGATTCAAAGCGCGTCTTGGGGCGCTTGGTTTGTGTCCACAAAAACGGTCCAGGATACGTAGAACCGAAAAATTACGTGACAATCACCAAGTAAACAGAGGGATTCGCCGAAGAAGATTTTTGACGAATATGCAACTTACATGTAGCCGTTATTTGTGCTGAACTGGCTCTATATGTCGTTAATATTAGCCACCTGCACACTAATTTTATGTACATAATGATAATTTCATGATATTTATCATTTATGTGTCCTTGCTGGCCAATCTCACTCTCCCCAAGCTACACCAAGACTGCTCCCGACCACACTTGGGTGAGATACGAAGACGGTCTTGGTTTCGATGACAGACGCTTGGGCCGGCTTTGTATCACTTTGACCGACAAAAACGGGGTACCTTGGTTTCACCGAAGATGGCTTCGAATCCGATCCCTCAGCTTGGACGACAAAAATGCGGCTTATGTAACAAACTTAAACCAAGTTTTTGTTTATATTGATTTTTACTATATTTCTGATCAGTGTCAATGCATAGATTCTGGCTATGCAACTTTGTGTAAATCTTGAGTTACAGGAATTATGCGGCAACATATGTATCATTCAAGGACAGGAACTGCAACTTGTTACCATTTCGAGAATGGTGAGAATGTCAAAGAATTTATATATTTCCGGGTGTATATTATGGATATAAGTAGAAAATGAGCAAACAGTAACATCACAAGGAATGCAGGACACATAGTACTATATCTAGAAATGAACTTTTGATTTTGACTTTCTTCTGTAGCTCTGTTGACAATCGTGCAACAATCCCCCAAAGTAATCGTGCATCATCGCCTCGTTCCACCTGCCCTGATATCTGGTTTCCATCAGCAGAATGTCCTGGTGGAACTGTTCGCCATGCTCTTTGCTGACCATACCCAAGTTGCTTTTGAAGAAATCAAGTTGGGAATGTTGATAGTGCAATTTGACTGACATTCTGTATCCAAGCCAGTAGAATAAGCTGATCAGGTCATAGACGAGGTATGTGGAATCTGGTCTCCTCTGGTTGCCAAGAAAACCTTCCATAACCCCTCTGAAATCATTCCAAGTGCGGTCCTCATCATTGGTCATTTTACCCTGGAGTTCACAACTTGCAAGCATTTTTCGAACTTGCAGCCCGGTGAATATGCCAGCCGTCATCTTTGCCATGCTCAGCTTGGGAAACAGTGATTGGATATGCAGAAATGCATTGCCATCCTTGTTGATGGCTTTCACGAATTGTTTGACAAGACCATGTTTTATGTGTAGCAGTGGTAGCAATACCTTCTCTCCGGAGATCAGTGGAGCTCTCCGAACGTTGCATGAGCCTGGTGTGAGACTCTCTCTGAGAGGCCAGTCTTTCCTCACAAAATATTCTGCATCACTCGGGCTGTCCCACAAGCATACATAACATGTGTACTTCGTATAACCGCCTTCCATTCTAAGTAGGAAAGAAATCATTTTGAAATCACCACAAACCTCCCAATTGTGATCTTAATACTTGATCTTTGTCAGACAAATCTTCACATTCTCATAGCCTTCTTTTTTTTTTCCACAGAATGTGCAAGGAATTGATGGGAGTTCATTGCCATTATGCAAAAGAACAGCTTTTAGGCTCACCATGGAACTGTCTATGAAGAGTTGCCATTCTGAGGCCTTGTAATCCACTCCCATGGCTTGGAACAAACCTTTAACATCAAAACAATAACATCACGAAGTTTCTTCACAAAATTTAACGGATGCAAACTTGCCATGGCGATTCCTATAACTCAGCTTGCAACTGGGATCCAACAAGTTCCATTCACTTAAACGTGACACCAGCAGCTCAGCATTGGACTTGGTGAGTCCTAAATCTTGGACCAAGTCATCCAGTACTTGCTGACTGGAAAAGTGTGGAGTGTCTCTGGAACATTCTCCAACATACGATTCATCATCACTTTCCCCTCCATCTTCAATGATGTCCTCATGGTCAGAGACAACTTCCAGGTCCGCAGAAGGGGCCGGAATCACCAGCTTATCGTTGTGAGATACTGAAGAGGTCGAAGAATGCATATTTGAATATACAATGTTCTTTCTTCCCTTAATGCTCTTCGCACTACTTAAATCAACAATGCAAAAATAACAATCGTCGTGGTGATTCGAAGGTTCTCACCACACTCTTGGAACTAAGAAAGGCATCTTCTTGCTCCTCGTAGCCAAGCTTCAAGCACAGAACGACAATTACCACAAGCATAGTGCTGAGCCCAATCCTTATCTTCATCGCCCATTGCCACACCAAAATATGCTTTGTATGTACGAGAAGATATGGTATCAAGGTGGATTTTGTGTTTGGTCATCTATGGTCCAATATATTATCCACATACACAACAAAATGTATCAGCTGAGGGCTTGCAAGAATGTCTACTGGTCATTCTCATCAATAGTGTCATGAGTTCGCGCGATCCTATATTTAAATAAATTCGTGACATTAAACTTTGGTGGGAAACCGCAAATTCTAGTGAAATCCCAGTATGTATCACTCAGTCAACCGCCATGTATTCACCCAATCAGGAGTATTTTCAGAACCATTTTTCACTTTCATTAGTGATCGTCTTTGTGCGTGACATTAGCACCTCCGCTGGGTGATTTACTGTGAGTGTGTATCGCTCACACTAAATTCGTTAGCTGTTAGCAAGTACGGCCCTCTCTCACCTCTCTCTCTCACAATTTGAATTCAGTCAGTCATGGATCATCATGAGATAAGGACTGTTGTGCTCCAGCCAAGCAGCGCCGTCGTTGTACAGCGAGTTCCTGAATCTCCACCTAGTGTGAGCCGGCAAGAGGTTTAGCACGTGTGGCAGTGTCCTTCCTCAGCAACGACGCCCAGTCCATCCCGCCTAGCCCCTTTTCTGACCAGTATTTCTTTCGTTTTTCCTAGGTTTAAGAGTTTAGCTTTTGAGTGAGCAAGTGAGTGTGTTCTCCTTATTTTGAATTCATTTTTTAAACATGTAACATAAATTTAACTCATTGTAATCAATAAATTAACAGTTCTTTTTCTTGAGCTTAATGTAATGTAAACTCGTGTTTTATTTCTCCATATTAACCCGCCCCATCCCGACGTTTTTGGACCTTTTTTTTTTGGCTCAAACATCCGCTTTTGGTGAGAAACATTGAAAATTCATAGAGAAATCGCTCACCTGAGGTTTAAAATACCGGATTTAGGTACAAGTACTTCCTTACCTGACTGGGTTTTCTAACAGGCTGGCACCAAAGAAAACGAGTTCTATGGGAGGGTAACTATTTTATCCACTCATAAACAGTATTTATTTATTTACTTGGTACGAATTTATATGTAGTACAAGAGTATATTGGTTTTCAAACAGCAATATAGGCATTATAAGCATTGTTTCACTCACTAACTCATCACCATTCATGACCTTTTTTTCCCACATTACCTGATCATCATTTCTGACTGTTTCTTCCTCTAATGCTATGTAAACTTTGTCCTCCACATTGTCATCGATTGGGGAATCACTCTGGCCCTGAATGTCTTTATTGGCCAGGTCACTGGTAACAGGTGAATTGCCGAGACAATGGCGTGCAGGGGTGGGGAGAGGTTATGCAGTGTAAGGCATTGTTCCTGCTTGGCATCTTGTAGAGGAATAGAGGAAGGTGTCCCGTGTATACGTGCCAAAAATCACTCGCGAAATCACTCGCGAAAATTGAAAATTGTGATAATTAAGGACCTTGCAGTGTTGCCGCGTTAATTCACGTCGCCGGGACGGCGCAGGTTAAGTTTATTCTAGTTGCAGCTCTTAGTTTGCATTATTCATAACTGGTACTTAGGCCAGTCCTTTTGTATTAACCCTTTAACCGTGGGCATTGTTTTGCCCCGACTGGCCTCTCCCACGGGGGTTCCAGCCAAAATGTAAACAAACTTTAAACCTCTATAACTCTGCACAGAATAAATCTAGAACGAAAAATAAGGTACCATTAGAAAGTACTAACCTTTGGCTTTGCAATGATGTAGGTTTCATGATTTCGTTGACTATCACTGGATGGACAGTGCCATTAGAAGTGAGCGATCTAAAATCACTATTTTTCGCTCACACACCATTACCTTCGCTCACACACCATTACCAAATGCCAACCTCATTCTGATAATAATACTATAAACATATATGAGCACTGCACATACAATAAACACCCACTCTGTGTTCACTGAGGCAGGTAAAAGGCACTGTAATTGCCTGCACTTCACTGCCACATCAGTGATGTTGTAATCACTATTTTTAGCTCACACACCATTACCAAATGCCAACCTCATTCTGATAATAATACTATAAACATATATGAACACTGCACATACGATAAACACCCACTCTGTGTTCACTGAGGCAGGTAAAAGGCACTGTAATTGCCCGCACTTCACTGCCACATCAGCGGTGTTGTTATCACGAGTTGTCGCTCACTCTCCGTTACCAAATGCCAACCTCTTTCTGAGGATAATACTATAATCATTTATGAACACTGCTCATATGATAAACACGCATTCTGTGTTCACTGAGGAGGCAAAAGGCACTGTAATTGCCTGCACTACACTGCCAAATCAGCAGTGTTGTCACTCACACAGCTGGACAGATACTGATGCGTGTTTGGTCAGGGGTGGGGTGGGGGGCCCAGGGGGTGGGAGGTGGGGGCACGGGGGGGGGAGGAGGGAGGTGGGGGTCGGCTGGAGTGAAAGAACTTAATAGCTACTCTCCCTTGAAACAATTGGCGCACGGAAAAAACGCACGGTATTCAAAATATTCACAGACATTCAAGAATGACACCCGCGGTTTGGTCCAGTTTTTGCAACGTCATTCTGGGATGACACCCGCGGTTAAAGGGTTAAGCTTAAAATCCATTGTGCAACCAGGAGTTAATGCACCAGCAACAACCTGTTTATCATTAATAGCATTAGTTATTGATTGTCAGGGGTGGAGTCACTTTCTCCAGAGGCTAACAGTACCAATAAACAGCACGTGTGAGTAATTAGTCTCTACTGTGAACTGTTGAGAAAGTTTATAAATTCTCGTCCTTAGAGAATCGGCAAAGTAAGCCGGCATAAGGTTATCATTGCTTGATTTTCATAAGTCAATTCTTTGTCCTATTCTCAAGCATTATTGAATATTATTCTTTAGTATGCATACTCTCAAAAACCCTGTGACATCTGATGACCTCGCCAGGATATTAACTCCTAGCTCTAAAGTTATTCACAAGATAATATTCACTCACTCATACTTAGGTATTTATCATTAAAGTCTATAGGCACTATCTTACTGGTGATTATTGATTCAGTTCTATTAATTTTATGTAATAGTTTTCACAGTCAGTTGTTTGTTTAATTTTCTTTCTTTACCAGTTTAATTAGATAAAACTGGTCACCACTAACCTGTACCTATATTCTTTATTCTCGATTATTGGCATCTTTCTCTGCAAAATTGCAGTCAGTACTTAGTCTTTAGTTTACTCAGACTGAGTTAGCATCATGTCTACCGACGTCTATGTACAGGAAGCTAAAGATATGGGGCTTACAGACCCCAAAGAAGTTAAGGATTATATCCTCTCTCGGCTTAGTCACGAGCAGCAACGTGAGAATGATGCTCGTGAAGAGCGTCAAATTCAGTGTGAGGAACGCGAAAGAGAACGCGAACACGAGCGACAACAGCTCGAATATGAGCGAGAACAGAGTGAACATGAGCGAGAACAGTGCGAACGTGAGCAAAAACAATGTGAACTCGTTACAACAACGTGAGAGAGAACGTGAATACGAGCGTGAACAATGAGACAGAGAACGAGAACACGAACATGCCGAGCGAGAAGCACGCGAAAAACATGACCTTAAAGTGCTGAAGCTCAAGTGAGATTCCTTGGCTTCAGACACATCTGGTGCAGCTGGCTCAAGCTCCACGAGCACTCTCCCTGCACATGTTCTGGCGACCCCACACATCAAGCTTCCCCCATACAAGGAAGGCAAGCGAATCGAGCCATACATAGCTCATTTTGAAGACATGGCTCAACTTTACCAGCTGGATGATGCAGCTAAGCGGCTTCAGTTTCTAAGCCTGTTTGAGGGCCCTCCCCTCGATATGCTTCACAGAATTCGTGGAGACAATCTCACGTATGAGATGATGAAGGCTGCACTCGTCAAAGCGTACTGTCTCACAGTTGATGACGCCAAGAGTCAGTTCATGAGGGCACATTAACAGGAAAAAGAGACTGCCGTTCAGTTTCTTGACCGGCTTACTGCTTACTTAGATGAGTGGATGGAGAAAGATGAAACCCCTTCCACGCGTGAGGGGATAATTGACCCTATGCTGCACATGCAGCCAGAAAAGTCGTGGGCCTACTGAACTTATGGCTCAGCTTAAGATCTGCCAGGTAAGGGATGCCAGCCAAATGGTGCAGAAGGCTGATGCATTCTTCACAGCATACGGGCATCAAACTCCCAAGCAGCATACCTGGAACAGGAAAGCTGATAAATCTGGGAAACCGTCTCAGATTAAACCCCAGCAACAAGGCCGTTCTCAGAATAATGGCCAAGGTCCAAAACCACAGAGGAAGGACCAGGGGCAAAACACTCAAACACCTGAGTGGAAGCAGTACAACAAGTACCCTAACCAACAGCAGTATCAGCCACGCAATCGACCGTCGGGACTATCCTTTTCAGTACCAGCCCCTCGGAGGCAGGAGGCGAACACAGCCTTCATTCCTCAGCAGCAGCACAGTGGTGTTGTCCCTAGCAGTACGGGTACTTCCCCACAGTTCACTAGTCCCCCATCAACAGTGAACCCTCCTCCACAGGAGGCCAATGCTCCGTCTCCACAGACAGTGAGTACAACCCCTCAAAGTATCTAATTCTCGGGGCACCATGTTTGCCGCATCATTATTCAGCAGCCTAATCAGTGGCTGGCTGCTTCCTCCACAGACCCTCCCACAGGTGAGTGCATTTCTTGTTCAGCCAGGGTTTGTGGGAGACATTCCTGTGAAGGTCCTGAGAGACAATGGGTCCTCAGGTTGCTCTGTCAGGCAGAGTCTAGTTCGGCCTGAGCAGTACACAGGTCGACAGATCCAAGCTAACCTTATTGATGGAACAGTGAGATTGTTCCCTGAGGCACGTATCCAGGTGGCATCTCCATTTTACACTGGCGCGGCAGTCGCAGTTGTCATGCCAGAACCTTTATTTGACCTTATCATAGGCAATATTCCCGGTGCCAAGTATAGTTGCACCGAAGATGACGTTCCTCTGACTTCAGCTGCAGTAACACGAGCCATGGCTGAGGCTCTAAACTGTGTCACCCCGGTGACCATTGAATCGCCGCATGATCTGATGTGTAGCCAAGTTGTTGTTCAAGAACAACATTCTGACCTGACACTTGCTGCCGTGTGAAAGAAACAAAAGGGTAGAGTGACAAAGTATTCACGGGGAGGTCAAGCCAAGTTCCTTCGCAAACAAGGACAGCTGTACCGTGAGTCACAAACACCCAAGGGCAAGGTTCGACTGCAGTTTGTCGTTCCTGCCAAGTACTGCCAAGCAGAGTTAGAATGGGGTCATTGTTCAGCCTCAGGAGGTCACATGGGCAAAAGGAAGACCCAGGGCCATATCCGAGCTGACTTTTTCTGGCCAGGGAAGGGACGAGAAATAGATAGTTTTGTGCATTCCTGCAATGTGTGTCCACGTACCATTAGTCAGGGACATGTCCTTCCTGTGCCGTTGAACCCACACCCATAATCTCTGAAGCAGTTGAGAGACAGGGTAGTGGTGAAGTTGGTGTAGACCTGACGTATCGCCCGTTGGCCCCACAGGACACAGTATGTCCAGGGCCTGTACACGCATATATACCGTAAGTTAAGGGGGAAGTTTGAGAACCCCGCAGAGACAGTCCGAGGCTGTGTATGAATTACCTTGTGGAACGTCTCGAGCTGTGGACCTCTCTGAGGATTCCCGGAGAATGCACAATATCCACATGAGTGTTCACACCCATGGTGGGTGTTAAAATGTGACCTGCCCGAGATTGGGTAGGGGTTCTCAGGTTCCTGTCATTAATCATAAGTGTAGTGTTAGGTTAACCAGTAAACTGCTTGTTCTAAGAAATTTGTAAATTCAAGAACTGGCACGTTTCCTGGTTAATAATGTTAGGTTAACTAGTAAACTGCTTGTTCTAAGAAATTTGTAAATTCAAGAACTGGCACGTTTCCTAGTTAATAAGATTAACCAGTAAACTACAAGGGTTTTGAGACATTTGTAAATCCAAAGACTATGTTTCATGGTTATCATAACATAAGTACTGATTGCTAGGCATAGAGAGAGAAATAACACTTTTGATGCTCCACCTTGATTCCTTTCACAGGTGCAGGTGGCAGGTGCAGCATTGTCGTGCAGATCAGTTGGTCGTCCCTGTCGCATGCTGCCGCCTCTTCTCATCTGTCTCGTCATCTCTTTCCTGTTAATTTGTATTACATGGTTTTACACGTAGGCACAGTTACACCACAACTGTCACAAATACACCGTGTATTATATACATCACGCTACATAACAATTAGTTGTTAATGTAGCTAACTTTTCACTCAGTTTGACCTGAGTACAGGATTTTTCACCGTCGTCACGGAGTTTTTTCCTCAAGTTTGCTTCTATTAACGTAAATACGAGTTTTTTTTTTCGCTCACTGGCGACTGTGACTTTCTCCTGTAGCAGGATAGCACACACACACCACAGTGTGAATCTTGTGTGACTGAGTTAGGATTTATATGTATGTATATTGAAATTTTTTTTTCCCTGAGAAAAAAAAAATTCATTTTGATGGGGAGCGATCCCATATTTAAATAAACTAGTGACATTAAACTTTGGTGGGAAACTGCGAATTCTGTTGGAATCCCAGTATGCATCACTCAGCCAACTGCCATGTATTCACCCAATCGGGAGTAATTTCAGAACCATTTTTCACTGTTTCATAAGTGATCATCTTTGTGCACAACATTAGCACCTCCGCTGAGTGATTTATTGTGAGTGTGTATCGCTCACACTAAATTTGTTAGTCATTAGCAAGTACGGCCTGCTCTCGCCTCTCTCTCTCACAATTTGAATTCAGTCATTCTTGGATCGTCGTGAGATAAGGACTGTTGTGCTCCAGCCAAGCAGTGCTGTCGTTGTACAGCGAGTTCCTAATCTCCACCTAGTGTGAGCCGGCGAGAGGTTTAGCATGTGAGGCAGAGTCCTTCCTCAGAAACGACGCCCAGTCCATCCCATCTAGCCCCTTTTCTGCCCAGTATTTCTTTCGTTTTTCCTAGGTTTAAGAGTTTAGCTTTTGAGTGAGCAAGTGAGTGTGTTCTCCTTATTTTGAATTCATTTTTGCAATGTAACGTAAATTTAACTCATTGTAATCAATAAATTAACGGTTCTTTTTCTTGAGCTTAATGTAATGTAAACTCGTGTTTTATTTCTCCATATTAAGCTTATTCTAGTTGCAGCTCCTAGTTTGCGTTATTCATAACTGGCACTTAGGCCAGTCCTTTTGTATTAAGCTTAAAATCCGTTGTGCAACCAGGAGTTAATGTACCAGAAAGAACCTGTTTATCATTTATTAATGATAAATAGGTTCTTGCTGGTGCATTAGTTATTGATTGTCAGGGGTGGAGTCACTTTCTCCAGAGGCTAACAGTACCAATAAACAGTGCGTGTGAGTAATTAGTCTCTGCTGTGTACTGTTGAGAAAGTTTATAAATTCTCGTCCTTAGAGAATCGGCGAAGTAAGCCGCCATAAAGTAATTATTGCTTGATTTTCGCAAGTCAATTCTTTGTCCTGTTCTCAAGCATTATTGAATATTATTATTTAATACTGCATACTCTCAAAAATCCTGTGACAAATAGAAACACCATATGGAACAGATCAAGAACACGTTAACCAACCAAACTAGCAACGTGAGACTAGCTCATCAAATGAACTGACTCGATCCGCAATGCATGACGTAATTATGATCATGTCAGTGACATTTGCATGGACGCAGACGGTGTGTGTGTGTGTGTGTGTGTGTGTGTGTGTGTGTGTGTGTGTGTGTGTGTGTGTGTGTGTATGTGTGTGTGTGCGCGTGCGTGTGACGTGGGAAATGATACGTCATCAGCCATTACAATGTCACGCAGTAACAAGACTGGAAATAAACAATGGCCAATTGTTGGAAAAAAAAAAAAAATAGAGATAGATAAACAAAACAAACGTCATTGGAATCAGCGTGGAAAACTGAGTCTGATAAGACCAAAAAATTTTATAAACATTCTTACACAGTGGATTATTGCTGGTGTGTCTGGGGTGTGAGGGGGTATTTGTGGTGTGTCTGGGGTGTATTGAGGGGGTATTGGTGGTGTGTCTGGGGTATGCTGAGGGGGTATTTGTGGTGTGTCAGGTGTGTGTTGAGGGAGGTGGGGGTTATTCCGTTTATTCCTGTGAGGTAGGGTCAGGATTCCTGGGGACTGAATGTTAAGTAAATGAGAGTGTGGTCCATTCACTGGGAGAGACTTTTGATAATTTTCTCCTGTCAGGTTTTTGCTTGCTCCCTGAACCTTATCTGGGAAAAAAGCTCTGGATGGTGCTGCTGCTGTTGATGATCCTTACTATTAGTTGTTTCCTCCTTCTCCTCCTCCTTCATCTGTACCTCTTCATCTTTCTCCTTCTCATCTCCATCATCATCATCATCATCTTATTTGGACACAATAACAAGGTAGGATCCGGAAACAGGAAAACAACAAAAGTAGGAGAACTATCATCAGAGTATCTTAAGGTCATTTGAGGGAAGGTGGTGGATAAACGGCCAGGGGAGTGACCTATTGTACGTCTAAATGCATGTTCGATTCCAGTTTAGGAGAGAGATCAATGTGATCTGAATAACTAAGACTTCACTGGCCTTCCACATCACCTACGAACATATTGTTACATCCACGTCCCACACTGCCACAGGCTCCAACAGCAGTAGTTTAGAATAGGAAGAACGTCGCCCAGTAAACCATTCTTCGTAGGGTCAGCCTTTCAATGTAACCAAAATCAATGCAGGCGTCATAATAACATAGACTTCTCACATTCGTAGTCTTTATCTTCCAAGTAATTACACTGTATGCTTCCTTACTAAACTCCACTTTTTTCACAAGTAACGGAGCTACACTAACTTAACAATGTCACAGTCAAACTGACTCCTGTATTCTCTCCCCCATCCATTTATAACTTTCCTTGCTACTCGAATTCCAGGACGCACGCCTAGCAACATAAATTTTCTATGTCGCAGACATCCAAAATATTTCAGAGCTTTTTTACACTATGTAGCACTCTAAATGCTTTATTATACAAACATAAATTAAATTATATAATTTGACAATCATCTTGGTAAAACATTAAAGAAAAAAATAAAATTAATGCATAACTTTACAAAATACCCTTGCTCACAACAGCAGGCTACCTGGAAACTCTCACTAGCAACTGAAAAGGCACGAACCACTGGGAATTTTCCAGTACAAACGAGATAGCTCTCCTGCTTCCTCATACTATCCCCCCCCCCCTAGTTCTTTTGTCATCCCGACAAAACTACACAATATTTACAAACATAATCCTTAATCAAAACTAAACATTTAAACACACACAAAATAGTCTCTCTACTTATCAGGTGTTCTATGCCACTCCTGTTGACATCCCTGCTTCCCCACACAGTCCACTCCTCCTGGAATGACTCAGTCCTCATCCTGATTCACTTCTTCCTTTGGGACACTGTCACCATCCTCTTGTGCTTCAGGTCCACGGTCCTTCTCAACGTCATCTGCTGTGAATGAGCACGATTCCTTGAAGATATCCCAGTTGTAATATCCTGGCCAACAGACAATTCCTGTGTACCACCTTTGGGCGAGACTTCCTGCCTCCCTGAATCCGGTACGTTTCGTCTGACAGGCAGTCCATCACAGCATAGGGGACATCCCACTGGCTTTGAAGCTTCGGTGACTGTCCCTTCTTCTGGTAAGGATTGCATAGCCAAACTTTGTCATCATCCTTAAAGCACATCTCACTTGCCCTGGCATCATACATGCACCTCTTAACTTCACCTGGAAACTTTAGAGTTTCTTGAACTTGATATATCTCAGCCAGTCTTTTCTGAAGATGCTTCACATAGCAGGAGGTGTGTGTAGGTAGCTCTTCACCAGGTGGTCTTCCCAACACCAGATCAACTAGCAGTTATAGCTTGTGGTTTTACAGGGGTGTAGCCAGTAATAAAATGGATGAACTGAGGGCTTTAATTTGTACAGAGAAAATAGACATTGCCATTATTAGTGAAATTGGATGAATACAGACACTCGAGAATTTTTAGCAGAATATCAGATGAAGGGCTATAATATTTTTGTGTCAAACCGTCTGGGAAGAAAGGGGGGCGGGGTAGCTATTTATGTAAAAGATTAATTAAATTGTTACAATAAAGCAGACATTAAAGTAAATAGGGACACAGAAAGTGTCTGAGTTGAAATTAGTAACAAGAGGGAGAAATTAGTTTTAGGAGCTATTTACAGATCTCCAAAATTAAGTAGAGCAGATAGTAAATACCTCTAGGAGGAAATTAGGAAAGCGTCACAGTCCAGCTTAGTAGTAATAGTAGGGGACCTTAATCTGCCAAGGATTGATTGGAGAAATCAGACAGGGGATGCAGAGGCAGAGGAATTTCTAGAGGTAGTACAGGCTAATTTCCTTTATCAGTATATCAGGGAGCCCAACAGAGGTAACAATATACTAGATTTGATTATAGCTACTAAAGAAAATGTCATTAGTGACATAGAGGTTGGTGGACAACTTGGTAATAGCGATCATGAAGAAATTAAGTCCAGATTTATTTTTTTTTTTATTTTTTGCAAGAGGAAGAAGGAACCAAAGGCCATGAGCCCGCAGTAACAGTTCCCTCCAAGAGAAAACAAAATACAATATAGAGTTTCAAATTCAAGATCCGATCATTTTGAGATGCCTGGACACACTGCGTTTGAAAGACTGGAGATCATAGGCAGCAGGAAATACAGACAGAGGGAGACAGTTCCAGAGCTGACCTTGTTGCATAAATGAAAGACTGGGGAGTAACGGTTAACTCTTATGCATTAAAGAGTTGGACAGAAAAAGGATGAGAGTTTGCTGCCAGACTGGTGCTTCGCGCCCGTCGTAGAGGTGGAGGAATGCAAGCAGGAGAGTTCAGAGGAGCAGTGACCATTAAAGTAGCGATAGAAAAGAGGATAAAGATGCAACAGAAAAGGCGAAAAGACAGAGGTTGAAGGGAGTCAGTAAGAGTGAGGAGAGTTAAATGAGACGAAAAGCCTTTGCCTCCACCCTATTGAGAAGAGCTGTATATGGGGAGCCTCCCCATTACATGAGAGTTGTACTCCACACAGGGGGCGGATAAACCCCTGTATAGAGTCAACAATTGTGCAGGGGTGAAGAAAGTGCGGAGTCGGCTTAGCACACCCAATCTCTTGGAAGCAGATTTCTACAAGAGATGTAATATGATATTTCCAAGATAAGTCCCGAGTAAATGAAACCCCAAGCATGTTCGTTATTAAGGATGATGCAGGATTAAGCTGAATATTATTAAACATTAGTGGGTATATACCTGTGGAAGATTTTGTCAGGTTGATAGGTGTAAGAACTGAGCCTTAGATGCATTAAAGACAACCATATTATTTTTACCCCCAGTCAGAGATACGAGCCAAATCATACATTAGGTGTGTCACAGCCTCATCCCTTGCTTGCTGAAGTAACTGTTGAGATGGGCGTTGGGAACCGGGAATGGAAAGGTGAAGGGTGGAGTAGTCAGCGAATGAGTGGATAGGGTTAGATGTACAGCTTAGAAGATCATTGATGAATAAAAGGAAGAGAGTTGGTGATAGGACAGAGCCCTGAGGAACACCACTGTTGATAGATCTTAGGAGAAGAACGATGGCCGCTCTACAACAGCGGCTATAGAACGACCAGAAAGGAAGCTAGCTATGAAGGCACAGATAGAAGGATAGAAACCGGTGAGGGAGGGCAGTTTGGAAATTAAAGATTTATGCCAGACTCGATCGAAAGCCTTTGAGATGTCAAGTGCAATGGCAAAGCTTTCGCCAAAGTCCCGAAAGGAGGATGACCAGGAGTCTGAAAGGTAGGTGAGAAGATCGCCAGTGGAGCGTCCCTGACAGAACCCATACTGACGATCGGAAAGAAGGTTGTGGATAGGAAAGATGCCTTGAAATTTTTCTATTACGAATTGACTCGAAAAACTTTTGAAATACAGGACGTTAAAGCAATTGGACGATAGTTGGAGGGTTGGGAGTGGTCACCCTTCTCTTTGGGACTGGCTGAATGAGAGCAAACTTCCAGCAAGAAGCAAAGGTACAAGTTGACAGACAAAGGCGAAAGAGTTTGCCTAGGCAGGGTGTAAGCACAGAAGCACAGTTCTTGGAGAACAACAGGAGGGACCCCATCAGGCCCATATGCCTTGTTAGTACTGAGGCCAGCGTGATGGCAGAAAGTACATCAACTGAAGAAATTTTAATGTCAGCCATGAGGAAGTCAGAGGGGGGAAGTGATGGAGGAACAGCACCGGAATCGTCTAAGGTAGAATTGGAGGAGAAAGTTCTGTGCGAAGAGATCTGCTTTATCAGTAGAAGAAATAGCTACAGAACTATCAGAGTAGAAAAGAGGAGGGGAGGGTGTTTTGGTAAAGTTCTTAGAAATATTTTTTGGCAAGATGCCAGAAGGAGCGGGAAGAATTCGTGTCGGAGAGTTGAGAGCATTTAGTATGGATGAAATTATTTTTTTAGTAGAGCAAAGAACAGACTTAGGCACGGATTCTGGGCAGAAACGTAAAGATCGTGTGATTCAGGGGTGGGTTGGCTCCCGGTACCTTTTGTAGGCCCTCTCCTTGTTGGGCGGACAGCATTAGAACAAGCCGTGATTAAACCAAGGCTTTCTTGCATTAGTCAAAGGATATGAGAAAGGAATGTATGCTTCCATGCCCGAGAGAATAACCTCCGTAATGCGCAAGGCACACTCAGATGGCTCACGGCCATGGGAAGCAATAATCATTCCAGGGAAAATCAAAGAAGCTACTGCCTGAGGGGCCTCCCCAGTCCGCGGCTCCAAAATGCCACAGACGACGCTTTCACTGGAGGGTCCACAGAGCCGTACCGGAGTGATAGGACAGGTTAAGGTAATAAGGTTGTGATCGGAGGAGCCCAACGGAGAGAAAAGATTAACAGAGTAAGCAGAAGGATTAGTTGTGAGGAAGAGGTCAAGTATGTTGGAGCTCTCTCCAAGGCGGCCATTGTGGATACGGGTAGGGTGCTGTACAAGCTGCTCTAGGTCATTAAGGATAGAAAAGATGTAGGCTTGTCTCACCAGGTGGATCTGTGAAAGGAGAGGAGAGCCAAAGGTGGTGGTGAATACTTTCGAAATCTCCAAGAATGGAGATTTCAGAGAAAGGAGAAAATGGATAGAATGTGTTCCATCGTAGAAGTAAGATAGTCGAAGAATTTTTTGATAGTCAGTAGAATTAGGGGATAAGTAAACAGCACAGATATATTTAGTCAGAGAATGACAGGAAAGCCAAAGCCAGAGTGTGTGGAGAATTCAGAAGAATCAAGTTCAGGAACACGGAGAGCAAGATAAGTCGTTGCGTATATATACACAACAGCCACCTTTTGGCTTTGAAATGATTATAGAGAAAGTAGGAGGATACAGAAAAGGGTTTGCTGTCAGTTGCCTCAGACAGCTGAGTCTCCGTTAGAAAAAGAAGGTGAGGTTTAGAGGAGGAGAGGTGGTGCTCAACAGAGCGAAAGTTAGAGGAAAGGCCGCGAATGTTGCAGAAATGAAGAAGAAGAGAGTCAGACCGTGGTTCCAGGCACCTTGAGTCATCACCAGAAGACGGGCAGATGGTGGTAGGGCATTTATGGTCCCCCTCAGGGGACTCCGAGGCTTGATAAGACGACGCCATTTTGGTAAATTTTGAATAGGAAGTGTAGTGTGTACTGCGCATGTAGTTTGGTGTAGATAGTTAGAGAAAATTGTACTGGAGAGCATGCTGGCCTACTCTCTGTGTAACTGAGACACTGAAAAAGTTCAGCAAAGGGGGATGGTCAGGAACTAGTCCTGAGGGCTGATGAAACGGGAGCTCCAGCACTCCCTGTCATCAGCTTTCCATCCACCTCGGGAGTACTGCCCTGCTCGACTGGTGCTACAGTCTACTCCTCAATTTGGGATGTCTGTTCCCCTGAAAACACTTCCACCATTCCTAATTTCCGTCTAGGAGATTTCGATGGCTTAAGAACTTATTTTAGAACGGTATTCAGTAGGGAGAATAGCTATTTTAGGGAATGCCAGGTCAGTGGGGAACCCCAGGTCAGAGGTGAGGGGCAGGAAACACGTGGGAATGTGCTCCAGGTGTCTGTGGAGGGTGAGGTCATAGATAGGAGTGTAGTCCAGGTGATGAGGATTAACTCAGGTTCAGTATTAAGCAGACGTTCGACCAGTGAGAAATATAACGAGTTAGTAAATATAATACACGGAGGCCAAGATAGATATATCCTTCAAAAACCGTTTAGAAACTAATAATTCAGAACCAAGATGGTTAAACAGCAGATTAAAATCTCTCATAGGCCAAAGGAAATGAATATATAGAAAAATAAAATGTGGAGAGGAACACTTACATAACCAGTACGCAGTTTTAAATAGAGAGGTAAAGAGGGAAATACGAAAAGCAAAGGGAAGTTATGAAATTAAGATTGCTATAGAATCGAAAGAAAACCCCAAGGGTTTTTATCGAATGTACTGCATTTAAAATAAAGATAGGATAGGACCACTCGGAACAGAATCAGGTGGCATTACCAGTGAAGATAAAGAAATGTGCTCCATCCTAAATAATTATTTCACATCAGTATTCACCAAGGAAAATCTAGACCTGGTCCCTCAAGCAGCAAATATTAACGATGAGAATTCGGAAAATATTCCTAGTAAAATAACCATCATAAGGAGGATACACTGAAAGAAATTAATAAGTTAAAACCTCAAAAATCGCCAGGTCCGGATGATATATATGCAAGAATTATAAAAGAAACCAAAGAAGAATTATGTCAGCCATTTTTGACATTATTTAATGACTCTTAAATTTCAGGAGAAGTTCCAGAGGCGTGGAAGACAGCAAACGTAGTGCCCATCTTTAACCCCTACACTGTGGCATGTTTACCAATGTTTTATTGTCCCGGCTGGGGTTATTCGGGCTCTGACAGACTCTCAAAAAATATTTGCCACAACTCAGTTATTAGCCCTAGAATATTAAAATTACATATGCTTATGGCACGTACCTTCAGCTTTCTCCTGGACTGTTTGTTGAGCCTTCATCTGTTAATGCAGAACTTGTGGGAGACCTCTGAAGTTGGGTAACGAAGTCTCCACTTTACACTCCTCCCGACAACCCATAATATGATTACCACAGCCAGATATTAACACTATAAACACTACTCTATGATTTTCAAGTAGCTTGGGATCCATACTCCAAAAACACCACTGTGAAAGCAATGGAAATTACGAGTGTCTGGACTGTCGCACTTGCGCTAGTTCGCTCTTGGTACTCTGTCATTTATTATTCATAAATCCCCCTCACACATTATATTTCTATTACTATATCACACTTATATATATCTGGGAGTCTTTCTCCATAAGTTTCCTTCAGTAGTATTAGATTATTGTCACTGAAGTCATTCAATTTTTCATTCAGTAAAATACGTAGAGAGCCGCGGATTCACTTTCACTGTTATAACATAAATTATATGTACTCATATTCTTTATATTACTAATTACTTACATTACTATTTACATTTTCTACTGTATTTTCAATATTTACCCTTCTATTTTACTTACACTATGTTATTCACTGTCACTTTCAGTAAGATAAAACTATAATACACTGTTCAATCATATGTACTGAACATCCATTGCTTTCAGTTGCTATTTACACATTATTTACACATTATTTCCACATTACTCTCCTTTCCCACTTGCACTGTTAGAACTGCTTCTGGCTGGGTAATCAAAGAAGCAGGTAACACAGAGGGGAACCTGGCACCCAGCGCACTGCCAAGAGGTGCGTTTGTGCTCAGGTGTGCGGCGGGTGCTATGTGCACACACCTGACACCTGCGGATCACAGCCTTCCTCTTGTCTGTGGCAGGCATTAGCTCCAGTCTGTGCCGATCCATATATGCCCTCTGCTGAAGTCGGTTGGGAAGTGTTACTGGATGGCGCCTTGGAGTTGCTGCTGTCACTCTACCTTATCTTTCCAGCAGCTGCTGGACACAAGTCCTGGTGAACAACCTCAGGGGAGAAGGACTTGGGTATTTGACCTTCATCTTGTACAGGATGAAGGCGTTCAGCATCATCATATCTATGAGATGCAGAAAAACTTTCCTGTACCACCCAGTATTCTTCCTGAGGCAGTCGATCTCACCAATCATCATGTCGGACTTGTCTACCAGCCGTGTGTTGATATTGTAGTCCAACACAGCATCAGGTTTCATCACAGGTTCGCCTGTCCTACGGTCGACCTTCCCACTGTCTGTCATCTCCCCCTTATGTACGGTGGTGAGCATGTGCACGACTCTCTTGTCATGCCACCGTATTGCCAGCATCTTCTCAGACTTACGTAGGTGCACGTCTCCTCGCTGCGAGGTTCCTGCCTCTGTGAATTTAAGGAAGTGGGCATGATTACTTTTGACAGTGCCGCAGGAGCCAATGCCGTGTTCAGAAAGGTATTTGGCAAGTTTCGGTGCTGTATAATAGTTGTCTGTATACAGCACATGATTTCCACCAAAATACTTTTCAAGGAGCACTTTCACTACACAGCCTGAGAAGCCAAGAGGGTGTGTTTTATCCAGATCGACAGTGCTGACTGAATAAATGACGAAGTCAAGGATGCACTCTGCCTTACAGTCGCACAGTACGAAGAACTTAATTCCAAAGCGATGGCGTTTGCTTGGAATGTACTGAACAAACTGAAGACATCCTCTGAACAAAACCAAGGATTCGTCAATGACAACCTTCTGAAAGGGGTGGAAGAATGACAAAAACTTATCCTTCATTCTGCTCAGAATCTTCTCGGATCTTCCAGAGTGGGTCAGGTTTGGGAAGGTACATCGTTGTCTGCAAAGTGCAGGTTTCCTATGATGTTCCGTGGAAGCGATCTCTGGCCATGTACTTATTGGAAGGAGGGTGAGGGTAGTAGTGGGTCCATGAACCAGTATTCTTCCAACTCATGCTTCTTGGGGTGTGGTACAGAAGTATGAGGGCAAAGAACACATACAGCTCCTGCACCTCCAGCATGGACCACTGTTGCATCTTGGCTGCACCCAGGGCTCACTTGCAGCACGTTGTGATTCATACCTGTTGGTCTCATCACATATGTGCTGCATGACTTCGTCATCTAGGAAGGCCAAAAGGTAGTCCACACACTCCGCATTATCGTCAATAGTGAAGGCAGTATTGAACTCCCAGGAGCTCTCATCAAAAACTAAATGTTCAGGCACAAAATCGGACCCCTCCATCCACGTGAAGGCGTCCAGGATTCCCTGTCGTAAGTGTAGGGTGGGTGGTGGTGGTGGGTGCCTTTGAGGAAGATTTAATTGTTCAAGGTCACTCGCACTGACCCTGGGGCTGCTCGCACAGCACTAGCAGCCCTTACTCTACTACCAACTCTACTTTTACCAGTCCAGGATTTTACCTCTTCCTCTACGGCCTGCCTTCACTGTTGATGCTGGTGGTGACTCTAACGACGAAGACTCCGGAGATAAATCAACAGATGAAGAGGGAAGAAATGGAGTGAAGTGGGGCTTGGGGAACGGGGAGGTGCATCAACCTGGGACTCATGGCAGGCTGGGTCACGCGGGGGGCATTGTTCTGGGGCTAACACGCCGCCTTTTCACTCCATTCCCAAATTCCTTCCCTTGCTGCACTAACGGCTCCTTTCCCTTGGAGCTAGGGATACAACTTCCGACACTGAAGCACTCGTACTAGCACTTTCTGGCACGATTACCTCAATTCGCTCATCACACGATTCACCCGAATCGTCAAAATCACTATCCATCATCACCATGGACAATTCTGCTAGTTCACGTCATGCCACTGCAGAGTCACTAAGTCCTTTCCTGCTTCCCTCACGACTTTTTATGGGGGTAGAGGTCACGGGCCCCTTTGCAATGGGCACAGAAGCAGCAGAAATAAAGGGGCACGAGTGCGACATGGTTTGACCACAGTGGAGGACAAGGAACTAAATGCCGCAGCGCTCCTGAGAAGGCAAGGGTTGACATTGACACTGAGGCTGCCTGCTGCGAATTTACAAGCTAATTTTTTATTGGTAGAAAATCTCGACAATACATAAAGAAATAGGTAGTTCCAGGTGAATGTAAATGTCACTTAGGCTTCTCCCTTCCTTTCTGATATATATTTTTATTACAGACATCGATTACAAGGCATAATTCTGGGGAAATTACCGTAGGTAATGTAGCGACGAATGCACATGAGGTGTTGTCAGGTGATAATTAGTCAATTCCTATGTGTAACACTATCACTTACCTTATTTTTGGGGGGTATATATTATTTTGTATAAGTATAGGGCATAGGGCTTATTTCAATGGATGAAATCTGTGGAAAAATCCGGGGGAAATTTGCATAGCGCAGCGCGGCGTCGGAGATGAGAGGACAGGGTAATGGTGGGGGGGTAGGGAGGGGAGTCAGGAAGGGGGGAAAATCACTAAAATGTCAACAATGGATGGGAGGGAGTACAGATGAGATTTGGAGTGCTGACTAGTGTTGGACATTGGCAGTACTGATAGATGATGAGCAGCCACCACTTGAGACCCCGGGATAATTCAAAATAACACAGAATCACAAAAGTGACGCCCGCGGTATGATCCATTGTGGTCGAGCGTCACGAAAGTGACGTCCCGCGGTATGATCCATTGTG